>NW_016690231.1:381885-556245 GCF_001604755.1 Lepidothrix coronata
TCATCTGTTCCTGCCCCCCCATTAGATTGCACTTTGAATATTCTACCTTGCTCTAAGCCAAAGAAATATGGAAGAGAACACAACAATAATGAGAATTTCATGCAATGTCTAATAAACCCACACTAAGGGCGTGACAAGCTTACAGAAGATGCATCTGAAGAAGAAACATTTCCAATAAGTATTCAGATAAATGACATTAAGAACTCTAAGACAAAAACCTGCAGAGCCCAAATGTGTTTTTACCATAAATAAATGGCCCACAATTCCCAGGTGTGCTGAACATCCCAGCTCCAACACTGCCTTCCAGTGCCTGTGGAGTGTGTGCCCGTGAGCATCATCACACTCATTCTAGTCCAGTCAGGAAAGGAAAAATCCCAAAGCTGAGTGAGGAGAGGGCAAGGCTGGAATGATGGCAGCTGGGTCTGGAGTGTGGAAGAGCCAGCCTTGCTCCAACAGCAGTGAACAGCCCCGTGTGCCTGTGCAGGGATCGAGGGAACAGAAATGATCAGTCTCCAGCACACACAGTGAAAACTCTCCTGACCCTGCTCTGGAGAGGTTCCAGAGCCAAGGGGAGGCCCAAGAGGAGTGACACAGACTCCCTGCATGCAGGATGCCTGGAGGATCTGGAACCCTGGGGTGTTAAAGGGGCTGACTAAACTCCCCGGTTATATCCTGCACTCCCCACCCCAGGGACAGCAGTGTGGGAATGTCACACAGTCCTGCACCCCTGGCACCACTGACAGCACTTTACAGATGGAGCTGCTGCCAAATGTCTCTTCTGCAGGAGGTGAAACTATGACAAAGTGACTCGGCCAAACTCATCCCAGCAGGTCAGCAGCAGAAATGAGAATAAAATGTGGGACTATCGAGGCCCTGCGTGGTGCAATATCCACCAGGCAGAGGATCCCAGAGCTCTCCAAAGGAGCCCCTGCTGCAAATCGCTTGGCTGAAGCCTGTTTTCTGCAGTGGCTGGATGTGTTCTAAATCGCTACAGATTTCAAAGACACGCCCATATCAAAAGGTGCACCCTTTAAAGAAATAAGGAAAGAAGTCACAGATCTAATCCCTTAGATTAGATTTAGGCTGAAAGTTTTTATTCAGCTGCTCCTAAGTGTGCTCCCACTGAAGATAAACAGAGGCACAGGACATTCTGCCCACGGGCAGCCAGAGATTAAGATGTAAATGCTACATTTGTTTAGATCAACCAAGCAGAAATGTACAAAACAACTCAAAAAAAGTATTTCCACAATTTTTCACTTCACTACAACCTTTGGTTACAAGGCTGGGTCCATCTGCTGCCTACACAATCCCTGGAGAGCAGGCCAAGTAAAGATGCAGGTGAACAGCAACTCGAGGCTTGAGTGACTGTTACAAAACCTGCAGCACGGATACAAACACAGCACAGACACAAACACGTGCAGAAAGGCAGCTGTAAAGTTGTGTCTGTGGTTTTTAACTCAAAGCATGCTTTTCCAGCTTGAATAAGCTGGTCTCCACCTTAGTCTTATTCTAGATCCCAGTCAACTACGTGAGTCCATCTAATGACATTTAGACATTAACAGTGGAAATGAGGCTGTATCCAGGCTCTGAGGACAAAACTTAAACAAACTCAAGTGAGCTCTTCACGTTAGATTTCTTCTCACTGCCTCACCAGGAGCAGTACAGGTATTAACCTGGAAACTCATCCTAAGCAGTGTAAGTACATAACACTGATGCTACCCCGTGTTTGCCACACTAGGGAAGCACAGAGCCTTCTGTCAATACCAACACTTCACTCTCAAAGCGTTTGAGCTCACAGATCTCTACAAAACCCCCAGAGGACTGGCAGACAGGAGAGTATAGAAATTCAGGGAGTTGTTTTGAAAGTACTGCTGGGAGAAACCTTTTCGCCCACGGAGACCGACAGCTCAGTGCATGTGGGGACTCCGACAGTGAACCTTGCGCAGTGAGAGCAGCGCGGTCAGTGCTGTGCTCCGGACACCGCTCACCCCGCGGGGCACCGACAGCGCCGACCGCCCTGCACTCGAACACCTTCTGCGCTGTCTCAGGTACGGAGCTGCCCGGGCGGCGGGAGCGGCTCCCGCTCCCCCCGAGCCCCGCAGCCGTCCCCGCCCGGCCCGGGCGCCGCTGGCCGGGCTGCGCCCCGCGCACACGCCGTGCGCGGCGGGACGGGCCCGGGGGCTGCCCCGGCACGGCCCCTCCGCCCCGCCCCAGAGCCCCGGCCCCGCTCCGGGACACACCGGCACTTGTTGCGGCCGCTCCGGGCCCGCCGGGGCTCCGGGCCCGGCCAGGGGGCGGCCCGAGGCCCGGCCCGGGACCCCGCGAGCGCCGCGGCCCCGCTCCCCGCCGCACCTGCCCGGCCTCACCATTGTGGTTGACCCAGGTCGGCTTCAGCAGCTTCATTGTTCCCGCCGGGGGCCCCCGCCGGCCCCCGCCCTCGGGCCCCCGGGCTGGCGGCCCGGGCTGGCGGCGCGGCCCGCGGCGCTCGCGGCCGGCGGGCGGAGGGCGCGCACAGCCCGCTCCGGCCGGGCCCGCCGGCGATCCGGCACGGCCGGAACCGGCCCCCGCCTCAGCGGCCCGGCGGGAAACAGCGCCCCCGAGCGCGGCGTTCCGCGCGCCTCGCACAGCCCGCCCCCTGCCGGGCGGCAACGACGGGGCGGGGCGGCGCGCGGAACCTTCGTGCGCCGGAACGGCGGGCGCGGGACCGGGGCGCGGGCGGAGGGGCCGCGGGAGCACCGCGGGGCCATGTGGGCGGTGGCGGCGGCGGCGCGAGGGCTGCGTGGGGCCCAGGCCAGGTACGGGCGGGGGGACGCGGCACCGCCCCGGGGGGACCCGGTACCGCCCCCAGGGGGACCCGGTACCGCCCCCGGGGCCGCGGGGAGGGAGCCCAGGCAGTGCCCCGTGCCCGCGGTGCCTGCTGAGCCCGCTCCAGCCGCGCCTCGGGGCTGCTTCCCGCCCAGAGTCCCTCGGCGGGCCGGGCCTGCCCCGGACTCCCGCACCAGGAGGAGCAGGTGCGCGGGCACCTGGTTCGCCCTCCCATGACACTGCCGAGATCTGAGTAACATGTCTCCTAATCCGAACGGCGGTGCTTTTGTCTCTCACAGACCGACACCTTAAACGAGCCATTGCCAGAGCTTAAAGTTACTGTAATCTACCTAAAAAAAAGTCTGTGTTTTGCTCCTCGGTATCCTGTGGGCGCACAACACCGCCCAGCCTGGGTTTGGGTTCAGTGACCTCGCTGGAGAGTTCGAGGTCATCTCTGGGCAAACGCTGGATCCTGCCCAGAGTTGAGATGGTTCAAAGCTCATCACTCACTCCTGACTAACAAGTAGCTCTTGTGCCACCAGAGTCGGTTTCTCCTCACGCTTTATGTTCCTGTTCCTCCTGCAGCTCGTGGCTGCCCCAGAGGGGCCCGCTCCGAGGGAGTCACTGGCAGAGCTCTGTGCTGACCCTCAGGACATCCCTCCCCGTGAGGTGAGTGCAGCTGCCTTGGAGTTAGAGCAGTGTTCTCAAGCGCAGGGAACACAAATCTTCTCAAGTCCAAATTAACCTTTACCTGTGCATGTTTAACTGGAAATTCCACTACTTGAATAAAGTTCATGGCTGGAACTTCTGTTAGGGACTAAATTAAGCAATGGGAAGGAACAGTCCTTGGAAAACTAAAGTGAAAGTTGCTGGTGTTGAACCAAAGGACAAAATACTTTTTTTATTTACTATTTCCCTTGTAGAGCACAACCAAAGAAGAAGAAGAAAGTGGATGTGAGGAGAGAGCAAGCACAGAAGGATCGTATGAAAAAGAAGCTTAAGAAGTTGGAAAAAGCTGCCCCAGAACTGATTCCCATTGAGGATTTTATAACCCCACTCAAGTACTCAGACAGCAACAGGTCAGTGGCTCTGGTTTTACCACATGCCTGCATTTGCAGTGAATTTCTTTCTCTGCACAACTGCAGCCAGCCTTGGTACAAAACCTTATCCACTTCCATAAGGACAAAAACGTGAAAAGGAAATTTTATTTGTTCTTGCTAAAAGTAATGAAAAAACAGTAACATGAATTTCCTGTTAGAATGACTGGGGTGTCCTTGCAGACAGACTAAATTATTAGTAAACTAAATGTATTCTCTGGGTTTGGTGGTTGTGTTGTTGTTTTAGTGGGTTGATTTTTTTGATTTGGTCTTTGAAGTCAGGCTGTTTGTCTCTCACAATGTTACCCCACTCTTTGCCAGGGTGCGAAGCCTTCCCGCTCTGTCTCCTGAAGAGACTGAAAGAAGAGTTTTACTTCTGAAGAAGTGGTGTTTGTTTAAGCAGAAGCAAGATGAGGCAGAAAAGAAAGGAATTCAGCGCCTTGTGGAATCTCAGCAAGAGGCACTAAAGGAACTGCGCCTGGAATCGGAGGAGCTGTACCAGGCAGCCATCCGACGGGATGAGGGGCTGCTCCCCTTCCAGAGGGATGGACCCACCTACACCCCCCCCCTTCCTGGCTACGACCCACCCGAGGGAAAGTGCGTTGATATCACCAAGGTGTACACACAGTGAGGGAGGAGGGCGTGGGGCACCCGCCAGGAGCTGCTTGGCAACTGAAGGAAGGAAGGGAGGGCTGAAGGGAGAAAGAACACACAATTCTTCCTGCAGGTTACAATGCTGCAGGTGTGTGACTGTAAATAAAACATTAGTGAAGTATCTGTGTGTTTGGATGTTTTTAGCAGTTATCCAGGTAGTAAGACACCCAGCCAAGCTACACAACCTTACCCAGCGACAAAGCCAGTTTTTTTATTTTATTATATTGCCACATAACTCGTGGAACCAAGTTTCCATGGGTTTGCCCTAAACCAAACCAGATCTCTCTCTACATTTGTTTAAACCTTTATTTTTGTAGTAGTTTTGAATACTACCACAACACACACCATCATTCAAGAGTAGTTCCACAAAGGGGCAGTTTCAGGATCTGCAGCACCTCCCCATCAGGTGAGAAGCTCTTAACCCACAACAATCCTGTTCTGGGAAATGCCTTTTAAATGCCAGTGGTTGGGATTGTCCTGAACAGGAGGGAGGATTCCCAGCTTGTTTTTTTTCCCATTTGCAGGCCTGGGGTTGGTACCTTGTTCCAAAAGTGCACACCACCAGCTGGTAGGGGAAGAGGCCCTGATCTAGCAAGAGGAGCTGGATCATGTGTGGATTAATTTGGGAGTTGCCTGCTGAGTTGCTGAGACAAGATCCTAAAGTGTAAGATAGCAATACAAGACAAATTAAGCACCTCAACTCTCCCTTTAAAAAATACTCAGCATTTAAATAAACTCTCAGTACTTTTGAAAGAGTGCTCAAGTATTGCAGGGCAGAGCTACAGTTGTATAACTTCAAGATGACATGGAAGAAAAAAAAGGCAGCACAGTTCTGAATTGTGTATTAAGTTACTGACCAAACACAGCAAACAACCTTCCTAATTTGGTTTGTCCTGGTCAAGGGGTAGATACCAGTCTGGTGGGGGGCTTTTCCTGAGTGTCCACACCGGAGCATACTTCTGGCTTTCCATCACTCGAGCTCTTTCACTCTTGCACAAAGCTTCCTGAAATAGAGGAAAAATATGACCATGATAGTGTTGGATATTCCAGTCCTACAGAGCCCACTTCCTGTTGTGACTATCTGAGATAAAAGACGAAAAAGAAATTTATCATGCTTAAACAGAAGTGCCAAATGCTATCTAAGTAAGCCAGGATACAGGTTTTTAACTAAGTCATATTTTGCCTGTGACTCCTGCATTACGAAGAGAACTACCAGTTCTGTGCAACCCTCCCCGCCAAGGGCTTTCCTGCCTGGCTGCAGGGACGAGTTACGCTGTAGCCTTTGCTGCAGGGCCCGAGTCCTCCAGCGTCTGTGGGGCTGTAGCCACAGGCATTTCTGGACACCGCAGGTATACGTTTTGCCTGTAGCGTCGCAGCTTTTCCTATCAGGAAGGGAATGTCACAGTAACTGAAATCAAGGGCTTTGCAGCAGAACACTGAAAATGCTCCCTGGATCCTTAAGCGGATGTCAAGACAATCCTACCCACCCGCTTTCCCAAGCCCTCCCCGCAGCCGCAGCAGCCCCGGGCGGTACCTGCGCGGCGGCGGCGCGGTGCCGCTCCCAGGCCCGGCAGGCCTCGTAGTCCTCCCGCCAGCGCCCGCAGGCCGGCAGCTCCCCGTGCGCGTAGTAGTGGTGGAAGGCATGGCGCAGCCCGCGGCAGTGCTTCCACTCCCCCCAGTAGTCCTCGCACGGCCGCGGCGGCTGCGGGCGGACACAGGGCCGGGCTGAGCGGAGCCGAGCCCAGCCGAGCCCCGCGCCCCCTCACCCGGCCCCGCGCCCCCTCACCCGCCACGAGCCGCCCGCGTCCGCCATGCCGCGCCTCCGCCAATGGCCGCCGCGCTTACGGCGACACACGAGGGCGCGGCCAATGGCGAGGGGCGGCACAAAGCGGCCCCAGGCCGGCGAGCCAATGGCTGCCCGGCGGGCGGCGCGTGAGCAGCGGCCCCTCACAGCGAGCCGGGACGCGGCGGGAAGGAGGCCCCGCTTCGCTCTGTCCGAAATCACCACACAGGGACGCGGCTGGTTACCAGGGTCCTTTACTTTCAGCACAGCGCAGAGGTTGCCCCCGCGTACCCTCGGGTGACACCCACACGGCCGTTCCAAAGCAGGGCAGCGCAGCTGGGTCTTGCCTCTCCCTACACCTGCCATTAGATTGCTACGTTATAGTATCTGAACTATTAAAAGGCATGTTAATAATTATAAATATAAAAAGCACTTACAGGGGGTTTGCTTAAAGTGGTTGAGAACCCAACACCTGAAGCTAAAGCTCAAGGAGACTCCCTGCACAAAAGTCCTAAACACCAAAGTGTCAGCCTTCACCTGCACCACACCAAAAAAGCTTACCTGAAATTGTGGTAAAATGATACATAGAGGGAGGAAAATACCAAGCAAAGAGTGACATGAGACCATCATCACTCAGGATAGGAGAGGAGGATGTAGTCTAAGAACTGGATCTTTAGTAAGGTAGAGCTTGTTACTTTTACTTCTCAGGTTAATCAGAGATCTACATTCACCTCTTTACAACACATACAAAAAGCTCCTTCCAAATTCCCAGGACTCAATTTTTATCTGAAAATTAAGACAGTCTGACAGCTCCGGTTTTAAACATGAAACCAAAACCAGTAAGAGGCTTCCTATGTTGCAAAACGATCTCTCCTCTCAACTGCAATAACTAAGATCCAATATGCTGCAACTGTTACTTTATTTTCCTCCTAACTAACTGAAGGTACCACAGCCTAGGGCTTCCTTCCCTTTTTGCGCAGGGACTGGCCTTCTCCTGAAAAGGCAATAAACCGGCTTCCAGATTCATCCTGGAGAAAGGAAAGAGGGAAAAAAGGTTGTTACCTCTTTGCTCAGTGCTTGTGTGTGATGAAAGCTGAACGATCATTGGCAAGAACATTCCATCAGAGCAGCCACTGACTGCAGACATTTCCCATCCTTAATCTAGACATTAACACTTTTTTCCTGAAAACAAAATAGGAGTACTTTGGCGGCCTTGCAGCCACCT
This sequence comes from Lepidothrix coronata, assembly GCF_001604755.1. Lineage (NCBI taxonomy): Eukaryota > Metazoa > Chordata > Aves > Passeriformes > Pipridae > Lepidothrix > Lepidothrix coronata. Next base: position 389,450 of record NW_016690231.1, read on the forward strand.
GAAATGAAGGTGCACTGGCTCATTACACACCAGGCCCACCTTTTTACATCAGTAACAAGGACACCAGAGGTTGCTTTCACATAACTCACACCAGTTAACTGCTACCACTTTTTAACAGAAGAATGCTGCGAAAATCAACTATGGGGAGAGGAACCACAAACTTGGGCCATAGTTCTAATGTTCTAATTCTGTGCAAGACTAGGAGCACTCAATTTTATTTACCTCTTCGACTTTCTTTACCAGTGGACGTGAGTTTCTAATGAATGTGATTCTACCAATCTTGAAGTCATAGTTAGGAATTCCTCTGGAAAAGAAGCATAAAAATATTATGAAAGAAGTTTTATACCTACCACGGAATTGAACACAGCGAGACCTGTTCCATGTCTGTCAGTGTTGTACCAACACTCACTGCATATTTCCATTACTAAATAATTCCAGAGTTAAACCACTGAATTATTTTCTGAAGGTTCATACATTGCATGAGGTAAATAACCAAATACTGGAGTTGCTGTGGAAGCTTGGCCAGGGCCATGTTTCCTTGGGGCCTGTGGATAAGACCATTTATTTTCTAAAGGCAAGTTTATGATGAAATTAGTTTGTTTATATTGCAAGAGCAGGAAAAAAAACCTAAAACTCTACTCAAACACTGATTCTTCAGTTGCTGACAAGTGAATGAAACATACCTTCGGATGTCTCCTGGTTTAATTGGTGAGGGACTAGGCTCCACACCTTTCTTCTTGCCATCCAGTCTGTTCCCAGAACCGGAGAATGCCTATGGATACATAATGAGTTTTCATTTAACTTTTGTATTTGAAAGTTCAGTGCACAGGGACACTATATTCTTTACAATCTCACAGTCATTTTTATTTAGTTACTTGATTCAGCATGTTTCTTTTTGGTGCATATAAGCTGATGGGCCCTGGGTGCAGGGGTATGTTTCGGTCTCCCATTTACAGACAGCAAGTCATCCAGGTCCTGGTTGCAATCACCATAAAACACTTGCAGATACTCACTAGTTAAATGACAGTTGCCTCTCAGGACAGATATTAGTATTCTGCAGTTGTTTGAAACAACTTTCCCTCGCCATTCTACAACATTCAGAAACCAGCAGAAATAGGGGACTTACACGAAATCCTATGTCACTCACATATCCACTATGGTCTGCTTCCACATCCTGGGAGGGAGAAAACAATGGAGTTCATTGTGCTCATGTTGTACACACACAACATGTGGAAACAGTCCCACATACTTCTGACCAAACAAAACTTCAGAACAATCCCTTTCCAAAACCAACAGTTGGTAAACAACCATCTCCTAAGTAACACATGCAAAAGCTCCTGGTAAGTCAATTTTAACCTTAAGAACTTGTTTCAGGAAAAAAAAAATTATGTTGGGGCTCACTGCTTCCCCACAAGCAATGCTGACTTCTAGGAAATACATTTTGGAAGAACAGAAGCGTAACCTACTGTGCTCTCTTCGTGTTGTGCACTTCTTTCTGGTTCTTTGTACCCCAAAGGAGCATCAAAATCCACCTATTTACACAAAAAGCATGAAAATAAATGCGGTTAATATTTTTCTTTTAATCATAAGCTTTATACTACTATTCCTCCAAACTCCACAAACTATCATGACTACATTTGATCTAGAAAGAGCTGAGGTTTGTTTGTTGAATGTTTTAACTCAAAACTAAAAAAAGACTAAGCCTCCCAGGAATGAGCCTTAGCATGTAATCGAAACAGAGCAGTAAAGCAGCACCACAGTATCACTGGAGTCTGAGTCAAGAACAGGCTATTGAATAAAACCCAGATAAAACACATTGAAGCTAACCATTAAATTCGAGGCACTAGTCACCTGATGGTACATGAAGTGCCACTCTAGACCACGGATGTGGTTACAAAGGCACGTGGAGTCCTCTCAAATGAGTCATCGTCCCCACCCATCTGCTTGTACCTGTTTTGCAGCACAGAGGTGCTGGAGGTACAGCACTATCCCTGCCCCAAGAGGACACAGTCAGGGCAGACCTTCCCCATCAGCTGTCACTTACATTCATGTCACACTCGATGATGGACACGGCCTTATCCGGTTTGGTCTCCATCACCCGCAGCTCGTAGATCTGAAACACGAATGGCTATTTTAGCACTGCACAGGAAAAAGCTCAACTTTATGTATAAGAAAGCACATACAAGCCCTTCCCTTCAAACAGCTTCAAGAACTGCAGTAAGTGCTCTAGGTTGAGGACTGGATACTGCAGGGTCTCTACAGAACTTAAGAGCAAAGGTTTTTAACTCAGAACCGAGAGAACCTACCTATTACTGTACCTGGCTGCACTCTCACTGTACTTTAATCTGCACTTTTGAAAACAAATTAGGATAAATTCTGTCCCTTGGCTTGTAAAAACTTTAACAGTGCAAAGGTTTATTTTCTTGTGAGTCAAAAGAAAGTTTAAACAGCAGTTCAGGGAAAGGCTTAAATGACCCCTTTTCCCCTCCAACAAAAAACCCACTGCGAAATCTCCCATTTGGAATTACTTCTCAACAACACTGCACAGCTCTGGGTTGACTGTTTTAGCACCAACATCCAACAGCTGAACTTAGTCCACAACCCTCAATCCTCTACTGTACCTTTTCATTGTAGTTGATGGCAATAACATCCCCAGTCGTCAGACAGGCAAAGTTTCTCAATGCATTTTCTAATCTTCAGAGCACGTTAAGATGAAAGACTTGTATTCAAGGCAACATCAAAGCTTTAAAGTTACTGTATTATAGACCTCTGATCCTCAAACATGGTTTAAAAATCATCAGCACCAGAGGTAGCCTTTTAGTAAACATTAGGGTGTATGAGTTCTTCAAAGGGACACTCAAAATTCATTGGACTTTTAAGCCAAGATTCCTGCTGCTTCACTCCAGGCCACACTTTGTGCCAGCAGCTGGCCACATCTCTGTACAACAGCTCTCCATCCCTTTTGTTTTCAGAAGGAGCAGCAGTAGTCACCTACTAACAGAAGAGTATGAGCCCCACCTGGAAAGTTAGCTCTGCCTGATTGTTCCAATTTGGGAGAAAAATCTTTTTCCATCATCAAATAGGAAGGATACACAGCTTTGGGATTGGTGATGTCAAGAAAATCTGGACTCTGTGGCTGAAATTTTGAGTAAGTAGCAACCTGCAGATTAACACTCTCCACTTGCACCAGGCCTCCTTCTTCCAGCAGCAAGTTCTGCATCATCTGCAAGAATGGAAACAAAGATACAAACCACTGTCAGTATGTCTGATGTTTTCAAATCTCTTTCTTTGTGCATATCTAGTTTTGCTGGGGCCACCATCTTCCTTGACATGCACCTGTTTACCCCATTTTCACTTCAGGAACAACAGCCAGGTGCACCTTAAACACAGGCTGCTTTACTTAGTTAACCCCTCGAGGAGGGAAACCTGAGCTGGGACTGAAAGCTGCTGGAACATGACACATTCAGGAAACACTGCACTTCTTTACTATTAAACTGGCAAGTTGCGAATGCTGCTGCTGAGGTTGTGTCAGTGCAGCAGGAGCAGCTCACCCAGTGGGGCAGGTAACAAATGCCCTCGTCAGCCACGAACTCGAGCACGCCGCAGTGCGTCATGCGGTCCGAGTTCTTGTTGGTCAGCTTGAACAGCATGGGGTAAGTGATGTTCAGGCGGCCTGCGAGACAGGGGAGGAAAACTCTGCTGGTCAAAGCCACCAACACATTGCTGAAGCTTTCAAACATCACCAAGAGAACGGGCCGGACTGCAGGAGAGGAATCCCCTCCCACCATTATCCCAACTGCTCCAAACTACAAATCCAGGAGAGAAAGCAAATACCCAAATACTGTGGTGGCATCACAGCTGGAGCTTTAAATCCTCCCCCAGCCTTTCCCCAAGCTCAGACATGAGCAGGCAGCAGGAATGAGAGAGGAATCTATTACTGTTATGTCCTTGTGCTATCATTGCTCAGCATCTACCGAATGACTTCTAACAGGTCCTGCCCATTTTAAAATTAAATGACTAAAGTAATCTCTCAAAGAAATTCTATTCAGACTAAAACTCCAAGGAGGAAAAAAAACCCCTTAGTTAAAAAGGCTAAAAAAGACCCTTTATGTTGTTGATTTGGTTATCTTTTCCCCAATTCAAAGTTAATTCTCACTTATTTTGTTTTTAAAATAAATTTTGCTGCAGACAACATTATCCAGGACAACCTGGCTGAAATTAAGAATTTACGAGATTAATTGTAACCATTATTCTGAGTGCACTATTAATAGTTAATAAATACTGATTCACACCTCAGGTAGCCAAACACTTCAGATGTCTGTACTTAAAGACAGACAAGCCCCATTAACTCTGACAGGAAAAACACCTTCAGAATACATTTTTTAACTAATTGGCCTATTCTCTATTTAAGTCAGACTTCAAGAGATAGCTAAAACACTGTGGCATTTGCCTACACGTTTGCTCATATTTCGAATGTTATTGTTCCAGAATAAAATATTCACTTACTGAGTTGATCCAAAGCCGACGGTGGCATAATTACTGCAGGGATGAACAGAAATGGGAGATTAGAAAAAGCACATCTGTACAAGAGTACATAACACACGACTTTACCATTCCTTTCTCTAGTCTCCTCTAAAGAGAAAGGAGATTCTAAAATCTCCTGCAAATTCATTTTTAGCCAGAGATTTCAGTAGAAACAGTCATGATAAATGTACTTGCTAATGGTAATTCAGAATTTAATCAGAAAAGAAAAAAAGAGAGGAAACAAGGTTTTACAATACCTAGTGCTAAGACAAATATTTTCTAAAACTAATTTTACTTGTTTGGGCTCACAGGTGCTCTTTAATGACACCAACTCAAAACAACACAGCATTGATCTGACAGCTTGAAAATGAAGTTAGCCAATTTATTATTCTTTGTTCAACTTAAGTGAGGTACAGAAACGGGGTGGAGGGAGAAAGCTCTTAGTCACAAACTTCCATGGCTTATACTAGATCCAAAATCATAACAAGAGACTTCAAAAAATAAGACTGTCTTACTTTAACGTTCCTAAACCCAGACTCACTCGGTAAGTTTTTTAATTACAGAGTAAGGCAATGGAAGATGACGCCTCCTCCTTCCTCAGGGCCCCACCCAGGGCGCTCAGCTGTCTCCTGCCGTTCAACGTCTCTGCAGTCTCGGCCAAAAGCTGCGTTACTCGACAACATTCACAAACACCCTTCCAACAGGTTTATTAGTCAAAATAAAACATGCACATACTCTTCCCGCCTTTCTCCACATCTGACCTGTCATTAGGCCCGGCCAGCATGGACACCGAGAAGCAGCGGTACTGGGTGGAGAAGCGGTTCTGGAACACGCGGGGGATGGGGTGGTCGAACATGTTAAACGAGAACTAGAGCGGAGAAAACAACACAAAGAGAAGGACGCGTTAATCGGCGCCACAGCCCCCCCGAGCGCTGCCGCAGCGCACCGGCCGTGCCCCGGGCTCACCATGGCGGCGGTGCCGGCGCCGGGGCTCCCTCGGGCTGCCGGGTCGGGCCGGGCCGGGGCCGCCGCTCCACCTCACGGGCTGTGCGGGCCCGCCCCGCCCCTCCCGGCGTGCCCCGCCCCTCCCGGCGTGCCCCGCGCCGCCCGCGCCGCCATGGCCTGTGAGGGCGGAAGACGGGATCCCGCACCTCAGAGGCGGCATCGCACGGGGCTCTTCTGCTCCTCGAGCCCCCTCTGGGTCATCGAACGTTGTTGTGGCCCCATCGCCCCTTGGTTGGGCTCGCTTTAATGGCAGAACAAACACCTCGCCCGCGTCAAAGATGGCGGATGCGGCTACAAAAACTCAGAGCGGTACTTCCGGCTGAGGCCCTCTCGGGATTGGCTGGCCGCGCGCATCGCCAATGCCTCCCTCCAATCCCATTGGCGGACACCCGGAATGGGTTGGGCAGTCGGCGCCGCGGCGGCGGGGCTGCCGCGTTCCCATTGGCCAGCGTGCCGTGAGGCGCGGACCAATGGGACGCGGCGCTGGTTTGGCGCCCAGTTTGAGCGGGGCCGGCCCGGGAGCGGGGGCTGCTGCTCCTTCCCGCCGGTTCTTCCCGCCCGTCCCGCCTGCTCCTCATTCCCGCCGCTCCTTCCCGCTCCTCCTTCCCGCCATGTTCGTCTCCGACTGCCGCCGGGAGTTCTACGATGTGATTGTCACCCAGGTGCGGTGATGGGCCGCGACTGGGGCTGGGGGGTTCCCCTCAGGGCTCTCCTCCGTCTCAGGGCTCCCTCTCCCCCCCTCCCTCAGGGCTCGCTCTCTCAGGGGTCCCGCGGTTCCCGCCGCTCACGGAGCGGGGCCGGTGCGGGCCGTCCCGGCGCGCCGGGGGTCGGGGGCGGCGGGGGCCGCGCTCCCGGGGCAGCGCCGCTCACCCGGGTCGTTCCCTCTCCCTGCCCTTGGAAACCCGACACAAAGCTGCGCCAGCCCAGGGCTCGCCAGGGTTTGCATTACAGTTCGCCTCCTTCCTCACGGGTGCTCTGCTGCTCTCCTGGATCTTGTGCTTAACCATGATGTCTCTAAGCTGTTCTGTTTCTATATATCTTTTTAGCTGTTTTGTTGTTGTTCACCCAGATCCCGTCATCTTTAAGGTTTCTGTTACAGTCTTGTAGCAGGTCTGGTTGGCTACTTTCATTTTTAATCCCTGGTTTGCTTAACTGTGTTCACAGGAGATTTATACACCGAGGTGGTAAAGCTTTTGTGAGACAGTGTTTTGGCATTTCTACCTGTGAACCTATATTATGGATTGTGCAAATTCTCTCGATTTCTCCAGCTGTGAGCAAAATCTTAAAAAAAACCCCAAACCCAAACAAAGCAACACCCTTGCAAAACAAAACCAACAAAACTGAAAACAAAACAACAAAAAATCAACCCACCAGTCAACCTTGATTTAGGCAAAACAATTTATTTCACACATTGCCTTGCTCTTACTTTAGTAAGATTTTCTTTAGTCAAAATTGTTCCAGATCCCATGCTGAAAACCAAGGCCTTTCTAGACACAATTAAAATAGCTGTAGGGATTGATTAGTTGTGAACCTTGAAACCGGCGACTGATTCAGAGGAGTCTGAGTAGTTACATTTCCCTAAAGCAGCTGACATATTTTGGGTATCCTTTGGAGTTGCTTTTTGTTCATATTGCAGGGATCCAAACTGGTTAATTTTGGTTGCAGTGTCCATTCAGAAGCAATCCCATTTTATGCTTATGACGATCTCTACCTAAATTTCTGGCCTCACAGTGGTCTATGCATTTCATGTTCCAGCACATCAGGTCTGGCACCTGTATTAATATATTTATTTTGTTATTTTTGCAGCGTGTTCTTCTTCTCGTTGCTTCAGATGTTGATGCATTATGTGCTTGTAAAATACTCCAAGTAAGTCTTGGTTCATTATCACTGCAGTAAAAGAAAATATACCCTGGGATCCTTTTAATGGGTTTGAACCAGGGAAAGGGTAAAGGTTTAATCTGCTTTTGTAACTTACTTTTTCCATGAGTTATGATGCGGGAAACTGGTGAGTCATGCTCTGGGTTCGTGTAGGTTTGTCATTTGGGATGTCTTGACTAGAAAGGTTTGTAGGGAATAGAGTTTGGCATTGCAGGAGAAGCTGCTTCCTTCCCGTGCACTGACAGCTGTTTGCTTCCCTGCAGGCCCTGTTCCAGTGTGACCATGTGCAATACACCCTCGTCCCAGTGTCTGGATGGCAGGAGCTTGAAACTGCCTTTCTGGAGCACAAAGATCAGGTGAAAAAACACGGGAAACTTTTTAATCTGCAGCTCAGCTTTCAAAGAGAGGCACCTCTTCCCTTTTCCCATTTAAAATGTCAGCTTTTGAACTACTTGTTATTAATGGTTACCTCAAAACTGCGGTAACATTTTATCATACCAGTAACAACCTTGTGAAGTTTTACATATCAGGTCAGACTAATGTGTTATAATTTTGATAGAGTCAAATTAGGTCCCCAAATTTGGTGTTTTGTCTTAAAAAAAATTTCTGCTACAAAGACATCAAATATCAGAAGGCAAATACAAGTTTTGGTGATGATGAGTGTTTTGAAGGTTTTGTAAAGGTATTTTCAGTCTTTGATGTCCCCTGTTAATTGAAGTAACAAGGTTGGTTTTTTTTTCTCCTTTTTTTGCAGTTCAAATACTTTGTTCTTATTAATTGTGGTGCCAATGTTGACCTCCTGGAAATCCTGCAGCCTGAAGAAGACACTTTTTTTTTTGTGTGTGACAGCCACAGACCTATCAATGTAGTGAATGTTTACAATGACACACAGGTAAAGGCTTTTCTTTCATGATAAAAACCTCCCCACAGTGTGGTGGTGTGTGGTGTAGAGCTTCTCTGTGTTTTGCAAAACTGCTTCCAGCATTAGGTAGTAGGTCAGGAAGCAGCATTAATGAATATTTGCAGCAGTAAGGTACATGATCAGAAAAAAAAAATCTGTTTTCAGTAGCAAAATCTATACTGTCAGCAGTGTGAGATTTGTCGGTAGTAAACACGTATTAATCTTGGTGCTGTAAATCAAGCTGCCATAAATCAGGGGATAAACATCCTCCAGAATGTAATATGTATTATCTCTCAGCATCTAGAAACACCTAGACTTCCAAGTATTAAACACAAATTATTTGATTTTAACAATCAAAAAAAAAGTAAAAATAATTAATCCAGTAATTCTGTAAAAAAGGAATATGGGGGTTTTTTACCCTTATTTTGTATAAATCAGTATGGTCTTTGTATTAAAAACCAATGTTTTTGATATGCCTGGAATTGAATTTTTGGTTTCTCTTACTGAGAATACTGAAGTATTCTCATTTGTCATTTAAGATGTTTTACTCCCTAAATATAGTTTTTTCTTGCTAGATTAAGCTGTTAGTCAAGCAAGATGATGATCTCGATGTTCCTGCTTATGATGATATCTTCAGAGATGAAGAGGAGGAAGAAGAGGATTCAGAGAATGAAAGTGAGGGGTCAGAACCTTCAGACAAACGCAGACGTTTTGAAGAGGTGTGTTTCTGCTACTTGGTTGTGAAAATAAGGAAAACAAAACTGTTAAAACCTATATTTTGCATCGTAATAATTGCATTTGAGTTTAAAAATTGTGTTCCACTAGACCACAAGTTCAAGTGCATCACCTAAAAATAACCAGGTAGAGTTTCACATATAAGGAATGTTTATTTATCTGAACTGCACAGAAATATTTTCTCCTAGTAAAAAAAGATATTTTGAACTTATGTTTAATGACTTCTTACAGCTGTGTTCCTTGGAAAAATATTTGATACTAATACTTTTCTCATGAGATGTTGTTCATAGCAATATTGGTTTTTTACTAATTCTTAAAAGAAGTTCTTTATAATGAATACCTTAGTCACATTTTTAAATTAAGATTTAATCATTAAAGTGTCTAGATGCTAATGTAGTTTCTAACATCCAAATTAATTCACAGGATGTAATAGAGAGGACGATGAAAAGGCGACAAAGGCGAGAATGGGAAGCACGCAGGTGTGTTGACTGGGTTTATGCTGCTTGTACCTCTTTTTCTACTCTTAATCTTTGACTAGATTAATTCTTGTTAAGAATGCAAACATATGATGCCAAGCAGTGATTTGCAAGATGCTTTAGTTCTAATTTTGTTCAGAAAGCTGAGAGGGGTATTTACTGTATAAAAATAAAAGGTTTAAATGAAGGAAGTTGTAAATAGTAATTTAAAATCTGAGTAGCAATAGGTACATTGCTTCACTTAAATAGCTGTGGTATTCTTATCCTGTCTGTCCTAGGGTGAAGTCTGTGCTTCTGTCTTCTTTCACAATCTCATTAATAGGAATGGGCAGGAACAAATCAGATAAAATGGGCTTTGAGGAATAATGACTTAATAAATTTTTCCTTTTTGCTTTATGAGTACATTTCAGAGTGGTTTCCACATTATTACTAAAGTCTGTTTGCCTTCCACAATTTCTAGCCCAACTTTAATTTTTTTCATTGCTAAAATGAAACTGAGATGATATTCACAATTCTAGACTTATATTTTCAATTGGATCCAATGACCAGTTCATCCTTTAGTCAAATGTATTGGGTTTTTTCCCCTTTTCAGACGAGAAATTCTCTTTGATTATGAGCAGTATGAGTACCATGGGACCTCAGTAAGTATAAACTCTTTGTTTGCCATAAAAACCCGAGATGACAATGTAAAGGTAATTGGACAATATCCAAGGTTATAATTGGACAATATCCAAGGTTATAATTACCTATTACAATTATATAATTATCTAATAATAATATGCATTATAATATTGTTGCATTATGTTATTTTTACATATATACAAGTAGTTTAACTTAGTTTAATGTTTTCTAGTTGATTTTTAGGTCTTGACAAAAGTATCTATCTATGCACAAGATGCTTTCACAAAAAGACCTGAGCATGTAAGGGACTTGTTTGTCTTTCAAAGTTCAGGATAGCCCAAACATGGCACTTAGGACATCAAACTGTTCCTTATGTCCTTTGGCCTTTGATGATATATTTTGTTAAGTGTTTGCTTTATATATAATGCAGGTTTACAGAGCAATCTGAAACATTTTGCTTTCTACTTAGTAAGACTCTGGCAGATTGTCAGATTCAAGTGTGATGTCCAGAGCTTTAGTAACATGCTAAGCCTTGGCAAATTCCCGTGTTCTGTCTGTGTACTGAGGTGAGAATCCTGTGACTGTTGTGCTGCCCTTTTGCTTCTCCCCCTTGCAGTCTGCGATGGTGATGTTTGATCTGGCCTGGGTGATGTCTAAGGACTTGAACGACATGCTGTGGTATGTTCCCATCCTCATTTTCCAGAGGGGCTGGAAGCTTAAACCTGCAGCAAAGACAGGCAGGATTGCCCAGAATCACTCAGCTTGAGTGTGAGGGTCCAGTGAAGCCCATACCTGTGTGAGTGAATGCACATCTTCAGCCAGAGGTCACTGCTGTGTGAATCAGTCACGAGCAGCAAGGTGTGCTGTGGGTACCACAGGGTGCTGTGGGTACCACATGTGTACCACTGCTCAGGGGAATAACAGCACAGCTTTGTTATGAACCTCTGGGTGCTGCTGGGGAACAGTGCTGCTGACTTATTCTGTTACACGCTTAGAGGGTTAAATATAACATACTGTATTGGAATGTTTGTTGCTTTAACCTTTTTTTTTCTGTTCCCTTTTTCCAAAAAAATTTTAGGTGGGCGATTGTTGGCCTTACAGACCAATGGGTCCAAGATAAAATCACACAGTAAGGAAGAGTTTTTAATTTATATTTATTATTATTTCTTATTTATATTTATTTGTCTACCTTCTAAAATTTTGGGTGTGGGTGTAACTAATAGCAATTAATAGAGATCAGGAAATGTAAGGGAATAAGGAAATGTAAGGGAATAAGTACTTTCTACTATTTAGAATTTTTAAGCCAACTTTATTTTTCACAAAATTATAAACCAATCATTTCTGATCTGGGAAGAAATGGTGTTTAATAGTAGTTTACCTAAGTATGAACTCAATACAATCTTATTAAAGGAAAAAACTTTTGTGTGTTCTGGATCTTCCAGGTTCCTTTACAGTTTTAGTTTAGATTTTTTCAAATTTTTTTTCTCCCTTTTTCTTATTTCCTGCTAGATACATCAGAATTCTAGTATTACAAGTGTAGGCTTTAATTCTGCTGTTCTGTTGTTACTTTTAAGGAGACAAATGTGATAAATAACTGATGTGGTTGGTCAGTCTGTCTCTCACTATTGGGGTTTGTTTTTACTTTTCCTTGCCCGGTTCTGTGGCTGAATACTGAAGGATCATCATGTAGCAAGCTGGGGGGGTTCAGGTGTTTTCACACTGCTGACTTTGTGAGGCATTATCTCGTAACCAAGAACAAAACTCCCAGGGAGAGGGCGGAGTGACGGGTTTGTTGTTGCCCAGGATGAAGTACGTGACGGACGTGGGGGCCCTGCAGCGCCACGTGTCCCGCCACAACCACCGCAACGAGGACGAGGAGCACGCCCTGTCCATCGACTGCACCCGCATCGCCTTCGACTACGAGTATCCTTCCCAGGGCTGGGCAGGGCACTCTGCCTGCTGGGTGAGCCCCTTCCCAGGGCTGGGCAGGGCACTCTGCCCGCCGGGTGAGCCCCTCCTGAGCCTTGATGGAGGGAAACTATCCCTGCACGTCTCTGCTGCTGAGAGGGAATGGCAATAAATGGAGGTTTGGGTGTTTTGTTGGACGTGACTCCTTCTGTTACATCACCTGCAGCTTCTCCTATGAGGAGAGCCTGAGGGAGCTGGGGCTGTTCAGCCTGGAGAAGAGGAGGCTCAGGGGAGACCTCATCACTCTCTACAACTACCTGAAAGGAGGGGGGAGCCAGGTGGGGATTGGTCTCTTTTCCCAGGCAACCATCAGCAAGACAAGAGGGCATGGTCTCAAGTTGTGCCAGGGGAGGTTTAGGTTGGATATTAGAAAGAATTTCTTCACAGAGAGGGTGGTCAGACATTGGAATGGGCTGCCCAGGGAAGTGGTGGATTCTCCGTCTCTGGAGATTTTTAAAAAGAGACTGGATGTGGCACTTAGTGCCATGGGCTGGGAACCACAGCGGGGTTGGATCAAGGGTTGGACTTGATGATCTCGGAGGTCCTTTCCAACCCAGCTGATTCTGTGATTCTCCCTGCATTTCTTGTAGTACAAGGACGTGACATGTGAGGGCAACTGAACACTTAACTACTGCTTGTGGAGTTTTGTTGGGGTTTGCAGCCTCAAATGACTGTGTTTGTAGTTATTTGCCCTAATTCCTGTCCAGTCTGCGCCTGGCCCTGTATCAGCACTGGTCTCTCTATGAAAGTCTCTGTAATACCTCGTACACCTCTGCTAGACTCAAGCTGTGGTCTGTACAAGGGCAGAAGAGGCTCCAGGAGTTTTTGGCTGACATGGGGTGAGTTGTAAAAATCTGTGTCTTGATTAAAGGATCGTTTTTTCAATGAATTATGGGAATATATTCAGAATATAGCTCGCAAATACTCAACTTGTTAGTTTTTAAATGATTATGGGGCTCTGAGTAGGTGGCAGTGATGCAGCTTGTGTGTTGGTTTACAAGGAATACTTCAGCTCTATACCTCTATGGAATGGCAGGTTAGTAAGTAACCTCTGCTTTCTCACTAAATCAAAATTAATGTGAACAAGTTTAGTCAGACTTAAACTTGCTAAATTACCTAATAATTAAGAAAATATTATTAAAAAGAAAGGCAAAATATTTTTTTCTTCTGGCATACCTATTTATTTATTTTTTCCTTCTGTTTTTAGTTTGCCTTTGAAGCAAGTGAAACAGAAATTTAATTCCATGGACATGTCTTTGAAAGAAAATCTTCGGGAAATGATTGAAGAATCCGCAAACAAATTTGGGTAAATTGTTTTAAATACAGAGGCTTTATCTGAAAATAGTTTTCAATTAAGTTCATATATTTTTGTATGAAGAAGTTCTAATATCTTGTTTTAAAAAATATAGTTCTTTGATTGACAAAGTAACACTGGGCTCATTGGAAATGTTAGGGTAAATTTTGTCTTCATGCTCTTAACGTTGGCCTCCTCAGTATGTTAATGTTGACAATGTTAATTAACTTTCCCGGGTTTATTTCATTTTGCAGAATGAAAGATTTAAGAGTTCAGACCTTCAGCATTCACTTTGGCTTTAAGAACAAGTTCTCAGCAAGTGATATAGTTTATGCAACAACTTCTCTTATGGAGAATATAGAGAAAGAGGGGCCTGAAACAACTAATTTTATTAAAGCTTTGGACAGTCTCTCCAGGTACTGAAAATATGTCACTTCATTCTTTTGCAATTTTACTTAGGGAACGTGGATTATGTATCTTGAATATGCATTGTTGCTTCACAAGCTATTGAAGAAAAATCCAAATATCTTTGTGAATAGTGTTTAGGTTTCATTTTTGTTTGACAAGCTTTATTTTTGTGAGGACATGTCTATTTTTATCCTTTCTGTTGCAGGGGTAACCTGGACAAGCTGCACCAAGGACTGGACCTGGCCAAGAAGCAGCTCCGTGCCATTCAGCAGACAGTGGCCAGCTGTATTTGCACCAACCTGGTCATTTCTCAGGGGCCATTTCTCTATTGTTCCCTCATGGAGGTCAGCATTCTATGTTCAGCTGCTCATTTGACTCTCCTTTTTGTCTGTATCATCCTCGAATAACACTTTTCCTAACTGCTAATTCCATAAGAATTACTGTGAGAAAGAACCTGTTTCATATCCTGTGCTCTGCTGGGTCAATATTGACATGTGCCCTGAACTTCCCAAAGGAAGAACCAGCCCTCACAGAGGGGAGAGGGATCACTGCAAAGCTGGGGGAGCCCAAACTCCTGGGTTCTGATGGTTCTTGTAATATTCCTTGAGCCACACAAAGCTTCTAGACTTGGCAGTAAATAGTAAAACTAAATAAATGTAAGAATCATCTTGGATTGCAACTGAAATAATTCCTCTTTTCCTAGGGCACACCAGATGTGAAACTGTTTTCCAAACCTGTGTCTCTGTGCCTGCTTAGTAAAAACTTACTCAAATCATTTGTTTGCTCTGTAAGTAAATTAAAATCTTTTGACTCACAAGCTTCTGGCCAGTGTAGTAGTTACTGTTGTGTTGGATACTTGCAGTTGATTACTAGAAACATAATATGAAAATATTAATAATGATTTTCTGCTAATTGATTGGATAATTTTGGCATATCTGTCAATGCTGCTCTAGGAAAGATACCTATCTGAGAGACTTCACAGCATTAGGGAGAGTTTTCATTGCTGAGATTACAATCTAAATCTTTGTGTAATTTTCTAAGTTTTGAGGGAGCAGATCACTGAAATTTCTATTGGTTCTTAAACTGACTTTTGATGGAAGGAAGAAGGGGATTAAGAGATCTTGTAAAGAAACCACCTTCTGTTGAAGTCATTAGAGCTGTACCCTTAGATGAATGCCTGTAGTGCCATCTCATGTGGAGAGCTGATACTAAATTGGTTCCTGAGCTTTGTCTAACAAAGGCTTTCTGACTTCCAGACAAAAAACAAGCGCTGTAAACTGCTGCCTCTGATCATGGCTGCACCCATGGATGTGGAACAGGGAACTGTGATCATGGTGGGCATCCCTCCAGAGACAGAGAGCTCGGACAAAAAAAAGTAAGCACAGTGTTTAGAAGGTCTTACTAAAGGTTATCCACAAATATATCTTTGCTGTATCTACTTAACACTGATTTTGTTGACTTGAATTGTCAAGAAGAACACGTCTTTTGCATACAGTGTGGATGAGATACTTTGACAGAGGATACAGATACCTTCCTTGCAAGGTGGTTTTTTTCCCTCCCTCTTAAAAGAGGGAAATAATTCACTAAAAGAGGGAAATAGTTCACCGTGTGGCCCACGACTTCATTTCTAAAAGCCTCCGATGTGAGGATTTTTGCATGTGCATGAGTGAGGTGTGTGTTGAACACACGGCACCTGAAGCACATCTAGGAGCTGTTTCCAGCTCTCAGCAAGGGAAAGGTTCCATATCCCTACCTCAGAAAATATATCCTTTTCTGTAACGCTCATCTGTGTTCCAGCTTTTTCGGGAGGGCCTTTGAGAAAGCGGCGGACAGCACCGGCTCCAGGACACTGCACAACCATTTCGACATGTCCAGTGAGTGTCACGGCACTGCCGGGGGGCACTGCTGGGGGGCACTGCTGGAAGGGCACTGCTGGAAGGGCACTGCTGGGGGGACACTGCTGGAAGGGCACTGCTGGGGGACACTGCTGGGGGACACTGCTGGCATGGTCCCACAGGGGACACTGCTGGGGGGACACTGCTGGCATGATGCCACAGGGGACACTGCTGGAAGGGCACTGCTGGGGGGGCACTGCTGGGGGACGCGGCGGGCACAGCCCCGCAGGGGGCACTGCGGGCACGGCTGCGGGTCCTTGGTGTGGCTCTCATGGGACACCGCGGGGGCTGCGACCCTGCCCCATCTGGTGCAAACAGTGGGATGAACACCACCGACATATTCCCTCAAACAGGACAATCCTGGGAACACAAAGCCCTTAATTCCAGCTGCGTGACAGGGAATTCTCACATAAGCTGCTCTTTAAACTCAAAGCAGCATTTCTCTGATACAGAATTGTAAACTCACATGTTATCACTGAAGTTAATGCCCGAGTGGACCTTGGGAGAACCATGGGAAAAAAAAGAAATAAAAAGAGCCAAAAAACCAGCTGGCAGGTGAAACAGGATTGTATAAAACTGGATTGAGTGTTGGCAATATTTCCAAAAAATTAAGATGACTTACAAGTTACCCAAAACCCTGGACATGCTGCTTCAGAGCCAACCAAAATAAACCAGGAGATTCCTTCACCCTCTCACACATGGAGATTCTGGGAAAATTCCGGGAAATCCTCTGTGCTGAGGGGCAGGAGCAGCTGAAAGCATGGGCCAGCACGGAGGGACAAATTTGTCAGGCTTTCTTCCAAGTGCTGTCTTCTTGTGCAGAAACTATGAACTCCAAAGCACATCTTTGTGAGAACATCTCCCTCTTGCAGGCAGTGATGGGTTTCACACGTGCCCTTGGCAGTCTGCCACCTTATCTCTCAGGGGGTTTATGTTTAGCAGCCAAACCAACCGTGGTATTGATGAGACACTTATTTGCCCATCTTTGTACATGCTTACAAAAGAGGCAGTTTTTAACCATACATGTTTATGTATGTGTGTTGAACAGGAAAAGAAACATGCTTAGATTTAAACAGT
Organism: Lepidothrix coronata; assembly: GCF_001604755.1. Classification (NCBI taxonomy): domain Eukaryota; kingdom Metazoa; phylum Chordata; class Aves; order Passeriformes; family Pipridae; genus Lepidothrix; species Lepidothrix coronata. The sequence continues at coordinate 406,232 of NW_016690231.1, forward strand.
GCCTGCAATATTGTGTGATGAGCACCTAGCAATCAGAGTTTGCTGAAGTCTAAACACAAAATCATGTGCTTTAGTTTTGTCCAAGTAAATAGGTGGGTTTTTTCCTTCTTAAAGTCAAGTAAGAATATAAATTAGTATACTCAGGATTATTGTTCTTCAAATGTGACATCTGACATATTCAATTGCTTGCATCTTGTAATAAATTATTTCGTATTTTAGTAATTGAATTGAAAACAGAAGATCGGAGCAAATTTCTGGATGCCCTCATTTCCCTCTTGTCCTAATGGTAAGACACTATAAGGAGGATTAATTAAAAAATGAATTACAGTTCAAGCTAGTAACCTGTAGAATATTATTCTTCTTTCACAGTGTTAAGGTTGTAGCCTATGCCAGTGTGTAATTTTTATCCGGAATAGAGAGGGAGATAGGAGACTCTCTGTAGCTGTGACTGTTAGCCCAGTTCACTAGGCTGGTACACTGTGAGCACTAGTTCCAGGCTGTTTGTTAGACAGAGTCATGCATGGCTTCCAAGATTTCTACATCCATTTGTTTCTCTCTTTGCACTTTGACTACTGATGGTTTCCTTTTGTCTTCTGCCCTTGTTACACAGTGGTGCTTTTTGGCTCCCAGTGCTGGAAGCTGAGGATCAGACCCTCTGCAGTTATTTGGGATGTTCCAAAGTTCATGGTGCTGCAGTCGTGATGCATCTTGCTTTATCTTAGGAACTGGTACAGGCCTGGACTGTTGTTTTTATGCCTCTTGGGAGGTCAAAAGGATTTTGACCTCAGCACACAGATATTGAACACTTGTTTTTGTGAACATCCCACCCCTGTAAGGGGGATTCCTAAATAGGACTTCTCTTTGTCAAACTTGCTTTTATTGTAGACATGCTTCTGTGATGTTTAGTTGGTCACTGACGATAAAAAATAGGTTTTGAAGAAGTTCCATATTTATATTACCATTCAAATGTGCTTTTAAAATTGGCTTAAATGCTTTTTATTTTTTAAATGAACTATTCGAGACTCTACTTGAAATTCTAGAATGTTGAAACTGTTTTTGGTACTATGGGGTTGAAGTCTTGTAGTTTAGTTAAAAGAATTGTCTTGTGAGACAAGTTCTAAGATTTTAGGGCTTTTAAAATCCAAATACTGAGTAACTGCCAAATACCACATGAAAAATTTGAGGAATTCCAGTGTTAATAAAGCCTTTTTAGTCGTGCATTGTGATAGTGTATTGTAGCTTGACTTTGGGAATAATTTTCCTGGAAAGAGTCTAAAGTACTATGATGATTCTGTTCCATAACAGATTTCGTTTTACTTTGGTCATATGAAATGAAATGGCTTGTTGGCCTTAACCTGCTGTGCATTGGTGGGTGTGTAAATGTGTAGATTTGGAATTCTTTTCTTCTTGCAATGTTTACTTGAATTCTCTGTGACTTCAATGTTTTCATGTATTATAAGGAGTATCTAAAGGTTATGCATCATTACATCAATTTTGTACATATTTTAATACAGATTAATTTAATATTACACATGATTTAAATGTAGCCAACAGAAACCTAATTAAACTATATATTTTTATTCAAACAACAGTGATTTTTTAATTTTTTATATGTTGTCACCTTATCTGAGTAAAATCCCTGTGCCAAGCTGGGATGGCCAAAAAATTGTGCTTCCTAAGATGAAACATAATGCTACCCTTTGGTTTTGTATATTTACTAGATAGCATTGGCAATAAATGATATTCCTCCTTACCAGCACAGTTTGGGGTTTGCCTGTACACAGCATACAGTAATTCTGCCACAGTTCTGAAGCACTTACTGTGCTTTGAGTCTCTGCAAATGGAAACAGACGTTTCTGTTGTTTTTTGAACACTGACAGCAGTGTAAAAGGTAAGGAGTCTGTGTGACACTGAAGTGCACTTTGAAATATATTCACTTTATCTTTCAGTTGCAAACTGCTGAGGGGGTAAAGTTCAAGAGAAACGGAGGAAAATCATTTATTTGTCACAGCAGAATCACGGCCATTTCCACAGCACTGAATGACTGTAACTAGTTCAGCCCCATCAGATATGTAGGACTTTCATGCCTCTAGAAGTACATATCAGACAAAAATATAAATACAATGTGGCTTCCAAGCAAACACAATGTGGTCAGTGTCTGAGACCTCTCAGTGTACTCAGGTCTCACTTGCACAGTCTGTGTGCTCAGTAAGGGCATGAAAGCTCTCACACATCCTGGAACTCTCATGGTTCAGTGGCCATCTATCAGGAAATCCTAAACAAACTCCTAAATTGCCAATTTTGTCCCTGTACAAGACTTTTAGACAGTAAAAGATTGTTGTGAGGAAGGCCTCAAAAAGCATGGGCACGTAACATCTCAGTTTAGTTACTGCAAGTCTTTGTGTTTTCAGTACATGGAGTAGTTTTGATAGGTATCTGAGCAAGCTTTATCTTTATTACCTTTATCTTCTTATTTTTTTTCCTCTACCCTCTGTATAGAATCTGTGTGAACCCCTTCATCTCACCTCAGCAAATCACTCATTGCTGTTGTTTGCCCTGTCCCTGTCCTGGGACTTTATGCATTTACTCCATTCCCCTTTCAGGGCATGTCTGGGTTCTCCTGCTGCTGTTGTGATAAATACAGATATTTCCTGTGTTTGAGAAATGAACAGTTTTCATGCACATGCACCTTTTCTCTTCAGCATATTGCATCGTGCTGGGAGGATGAGAAGTGGGAGCTGGTTTTTATGCTGGGATGTGTTGGCAATGGCCAATTGAAACTGCTGTGTAGCTTGGGTAAAGTGAGCATTTCTTACAGCTCAGTGCTGGACAGAGACTCTGTGCCAAGAACTCTTGACATCTCTTCATGAAGAGATAATTATGGGTTTGATTATTTTTCCCAAACAGAAAATGTGGCTCTAACAAGTCATTTTAAAAGAAACAGAGCACTAAGAAATCAACTTAGCCTCTAAATGTACAGTGATATTCCACCTGTAGCCGTGTCTGAATGCAGATAGAAACATTCCCTGAGGATTGTATTGAAGCTGCAGAAACTCCTTCTTTCACTGTATTTGCTTGCTGTAATTGTAGCCTCCTAATCAGCTCTTCAAATTATTTCTGCACTGCTAATCTGCTTTAGAGACCAATAAAAGTATGAAACAAATCCTTTGAAAGGTTTTAGGTTTTTTTAGCAAAATAAAATAATGAAAATCTTTAAATACCAAAGTACTGAAGTAGCTGAATAAGCTGATTTATACCATTCCTGCTCAGTGATTCTTGGCAGTTTTCTTTATGGGGTGATAAATTTAAACATAATTGAAATTGCACAGTAAGGACCTCATTTGATTGGAATTAAAGTGAATCACTCCACAAAAGAATTGTAGTGACTTACTTACCTTGTCATGGTTGCATAGTGGGTAAGAATTAATTCTTACCTCCTTTGCTATTTCTCTTTAGGAAAAAACCAGAAAAATTAAAGGATATTAGAAGTTTCTTGTCTGAAAGAGCCCCTGGGTCTGTGCCACTTGAACCATGGCAGTAACAGCCATGGGGGGAGGCCAGTGGGCCACTTAGTGCTGCCTCTCTAATGTCAAAAGCAGGTGCTGGGGAAGTGTATGGAAACAAAGCAGCTGCACGTGCTGCTTCCTTCCAGAGACAAACAAGAGCTCTCCCAGTCCTTGTGCTCAAGGACATCCTGGGCCAGGTGTGCTTTCTGTGGGTTTGGGAGCTGTCAGTGGTTGTCTGGGAATCTGAATGACTTCCTCCCAGATCCTTGCACAACTCTGGCCTGTGCAATATCTTTAGTGAGTACATCTGCAGCCTGGCCAGAAACTGGGGGAAAAACTACAACTTTTTAGTGCTTTTTCCACCCTGCCAGCTGCTGACTTACTTGATGCTCTGTAGTTTCTACCCCTCTGTGTACTCATCACTCTGTAACACCACTGTGTATTCCCCAGTCATCTCTAGCCAGTCTGAAGAATCACATCCTCGTTTCTCCTTTTACAGGAGCTGTTCTGTGTCTTGATTAACGTTGTTGCTCTTCTCAATCATTTTCAGACAGGGGAGAACAAAAACTGCAGACAATATTCAAGGTGTGAGTGTTCAAGCCTATGAACAGCAAACAGTGTTGACTGTTCTCAGTCCCTGTGTTTAATAATTCTCAACACCCACCTTGCCCCTTTGGCAGCTCCTGTGCCCCGGTCTGGCAGTGCCACTGCCCTGGCTGGAGCGACACCAGCACCTCGCTCATGGCTGTCAATGCTCCAGAGAGTTGCTGGTTTGGGGTTGTTTTTGCCACATGCATCACTTTACACTCAGCAATGCAGGAAGTAATCTGTTCCCTGGTGGTTATTTTTCCAAGTCAAAGCAAGAGCACAATTAGTCTGCTGCACGGAAAGACTGGTGGTAAAAAAAACATGTGAGAAAAAGAAATCTGCATCACTGAATGATACAGAAGTGTATGGAAGAGTAAATTCTGATCATTTGGTGACATAAGATGGCAAAAACATTGAAAGAACTTAATGGTAATATAAGAATTAATAAATTTTGTTTACAATTTTAGAACTGATATTTTTCTGGGAAAATTATTGTTTATATTTTCTGTGTTCTTGTTAATGGAAGTTAAAATCTCTACAATGATTTTTAAGCAAATTAATTTGCAAATGTTCACTATTTTTACTTGCTACTGTAAAACTTGTTATAAAGGACAGAAAATACTCCTGTGTTGAATATTTAGAGATATTAGGGAGTTTTCCCTTGATCTAGAGGAGTATTTATGTCTATCCTCAGACTGTCTTCTATGTGAAAACGTGGTTTATACAACAACATGGGCTCTAGTTGATGAACCAGATAGAATTTAGCTACAGTATCTGCTATCCTTTCTCACTATTCACTCTGACTACTCCCTCAGAGCCTTCTGCTCTTCTTTTCTGGCAGAAGCAGTACATCAGGGATGTTTCAGTCTGATGTTTTATCAGCTCTGTCATCAGTTTGAGTTGATGTTAGTAGATAGCAAATCATCACTTACAAACCTGACAGGACCCCAGGGAGCCGCTGCAGCCTTGAAATGCTGACTGGCCTCTGTGAGAGCTCGTTGGTTTGGTAAAATCCAACATCCCCAAGGGAGTGCCGGCAGGAAAAGGGCCTTAGGAGTGCCATGGTTGGATCTGTGATCCCAATGTCTTAAATATAAAGGGAAAACTAACTAATGTTCCAAGACATCTTTCATTCTTCGGCTTTTTTCCCTCATGTTTTCAGGACAGCATTTCCAGTCCTCTCTTGTCCATAAATACAAAAGAAATAAAACGTCACATCTCTCCAGGAGAGATCACTAATCACTAGTCTGGAGTGCCTCAGTTGTAAGGTCTGAAAGAGGAAGTTTTAAAATCAAGTCTCTTTTGTAGGGCAATTCTTTGAAGATGGCTTTGAGTTGAATTGGCCACTCAGGGTGTGCTAACTTGTGAAGATGGGAGTAGTGCAGAGCAGGATTTACTAAAAGGGAAGTGGAGTAGGAATCAGAACATAAAACCCCAGGACTGTTCTCAGAGCAGTAAACAACCTCATTTGATTGTTGATTTTATGTGTAACCTGTCAATCACCATGGTTTTGATTCTCTCATAGAAGGAATATTCTTGAAAACATTCCTTTGAAAGTTCCTTTGTGAGTAAGTCTGGCTTGTCAGAGGGAAAGAAAGCAGTGAAATGTTTGTTTCTTTAAATGGAAAAATTGAAGTCCCTCTTGGCTCTTGTGTACCATTGTTGGCTTCAAGGTGGTACTGAAAGTTCCCTTTGGATCAGATTCAAGGACTAAAAAAATGCTACCCAGGGTGGAGCTCAAAAGTGCCACCTTTATGCTCAAGCATTTGGGTTATAAACACTTTCTCAGCAGGAAATACTGCAGAACATTCACTAGGGAAAGCAAATTATATGAACTTTTATTTCAGACTGGACTCTCCTTCTCTTCCAGCAATTGCATTTTGATTTTTGTCATTCAGAAGGTGGCAGAATTAGAGAAGCAACACAAAGGTCAAACACATACAAAGCAAGCAAGGGATCCTTTACTCAACTGTCTGCAAACTGCTGCCATCCCCAAGTCTGACAGAGTGTGGGGTTCCCAGTCACTGCTGCTGGGTGACAACAATTCTGACTCCCTCTGCCCCCCGAGGCAGCTGTGGCTGCTGGGGAGCTCTCCTGGCACGTTACCTTGACATGCTGCCTGTTCCTGCCCTGTGTGTCTGGGCAATCCACTGAGATCTCAATAATGAGAGACAGAGTGCTCTGGTAACCTGAGATCACAGCAAGCATTTAGCACTCACTGCTCTGGGCTGTTCACAGGGACCTGAAGGCTCAGGAGGCTTCCTCAAACCAGAGACAGCTTCCCAGAGGAATCTGGGCAAGCCTAATCAGACCTCCTGATCCCAAGTAAAATGTATGCACTGGCTTTATCAAAACATGGTTCCTCTCAGTGCTGGATCTGGGTTTATTGTATGAAGAGATCTGGGGATTTTTTTATTCCCAGTTCAACAGCACTCTTCTCTGAAGTCTTTGTCACTCCTTTAACAACTGTAGATAACTTCTTAGGATATTCCTTCATGTTAATAACTAGATTTGCCTGTGTTAGACAAGCACTGTGATATTCTCAGTCCTTTGTGGTTTTTTTCCAGGCCAGTTTTAATTGAGATTATACCTTCCTGGCCTTGCTCCCTTACGACAGGGGCTGCTGTCTTTTTAACTGGGTGAAGCACTTAGAGTCATCTCTTCTCATTGCTGTAGCTTGTCTGTGCTCTCGGTCTCTGTGGTGTTGGTGTCTCTTTCCACTGTTTAGCTCAGTGGAATTTACTTTCATTTAATCATTCATTTGCAGCATGTCAGTGGAAAATCGGAGGTACCTGCCACTGAATTGGAAAGAATTCACAGGGACAGTCAGCTCTTGGTGTGTTTTTAGTTGCTGAAAGAAGTCACCAAGGGGCTCTTGAAATAAGTATGCCATTAATAATGACCTGCTGTCTGATCTGAGAGTCTGGCTGGATCAGGAATGGAAATGTAAAATGGTATTTTCTTTAAGCATTGTTGTGGTCAGTGTAGTAATTCAGGACTCAAATAACAAGACTGTAGGATACATGTCAGGTTCTTACACTGTCTTATGGCAACTGTCTGCCATAGCAGTCTGCCTGAATATTTGAAGTTGTAGCTCTTTTCAAAGGATTGGTGCATTCCTTAGTATTTCTGTATTATGTTACACATAGCATTGCAGAACTGGAAGGAAAAATGACCTTTGTCTCTAAATAAGTTCATTTTCAAATTGATACAGTCTAGGATAAGTGGAGGTAGAGAGAGGGGTATGACTCCCTTCTGTGGCTTGGGAAAAGCTCCTCTTTGGTGGGTTATAGCCTCCTTTTTGGTGGTATTTCAGAAGAGGGGAATAAACAGGACTTGATTATTTAAGTCATTCCTCTAAGAGACCTGGTCTGTATTTTTAAAATACTGCCAAAGTAGGTCTAATCAGCATGGCATATTTTTAATATTAGGAGGTAGGAAATAATCTTATAATACTGTATGAATACCTACAATTATTCTGCTTCAAGGGATGATGTTGAGAAACCATTGGTACTTTTAGGATCGTGTTGGTTTGTGTCTGCTATTGCAGTTGTCACAAACAGATCACCTGAAAAGTCACAGGATTTGGGCTGGGGCAGTTGGCAGGACAAAGCTCTAAAGAGATGGTAAAGAATCTTCCTTTAAAAAGGGTAACATTCTTGATCTGTGCAAGGCCATGTGCCTTATGCCCCCAGAACAGACTCTGTGAACAGCAGCTCTGGGGCTGAGCATGCTCTGAGCTCTGAGCTGACCTTGGACCCCTCCCATGTTCCTCTGCTCAGACACAGGCACTGACCAAAATTTCCTCTCCTTGTTGTACAGGATGACATTCATCTTTAAGAAAATTAGCATTGTAAGTGTTTTCCTGAGGCTGCTGTGTTTCCTTCGGGGAAGTCTCTTTTAACTGGAAGTGTTATATTATATGGAAGCTGTTAAAATTAATAAATTAAATAAATAAAAAGAGATGCTCTCCAAACAGTTTTCTTCTGAGCTTTCCCGATGGTGAACTGTCAAGTTCCAAGAAACTCAAGAGAGCCTTGGGCTGTGTCTGGCTGATCCCTCATGGTGGGGAGGTGTCTGGGGAGCTTTCCTTTACCCACTGGCAGATCTGGGATGCTGCTGCCCTGCAGTCTCCTGAGCCAAGCCTGCTCTCCAGGCTGTTCAGGGTGTCCTGCAAACCCTAGAGCATGGAGAAGAATTCACAAGTAAATGGAAACAAGATCTCAACCCTGACAGTTGCAGAACTAGTGCTGTAATACAATTCTGCAACCCGATGCTTTAGCTGAGAATTCTGGGATGAGGTTTGGTGGGTGCCACACTGCACACACTGCACTGCTCAGAGAAATGCCTTCTAAACAGAGCTGGAGGTTGTTCAGTGCATTTACACTGCCCATGTCTGACTGCCTCAGTTAGGAGTTCATTGCTTACTAGGTTAGATCAATATTCAGGTTTAATTTAATCTAAAATCAATGGTTCAGATAACTAGTGCTAGACTAGTTCAACACTCAGTGCTCACAGTGGTGTCTTCCTTGGGAAGTTTAAGTCACTAAAGGCAGCATCTGCCATCTCAAGCTTCACTTTCTCATTTGCCAAAATCTTCATGGCTGAAAATGTTTCCTACTCTAACCACAAAAACCCCAGTAGGTTCTTCATTATTTATAGTTGTTGTCATTAAAATGCATTACTCTTTAGGTTAGTGGCACTGCAAGTGTGTGCTGTCAGAGCAGCACCACTCCTGGACTGTGTAAAAGTTACATTTTGAAAAATTGGGCACAGTCCTTTCAAGACCCTTATGCACATGTCTGTTCTAGGGAGGGAAAGAGTGTCCCCCTAAAACACCCTGAGGACAAGCCAAACCAGTCTCCCTCTGCCTGCCTGTTTCCTCTCCTCCTGAGGTTTTTCTGCCCGTGTTATCTGCCTCTAATGTTTTGCTGAACTACCTTCCATTCTTCCTACCAAAGGGCTGAATCTCCCTCAGTGTTTAGGTTTCTTTTCCTGTTATTTGGCAGTAGTTTGTTCACACCCAGAAAACCAGCATTTGCTCATGCAGGGCTGTTGGATAGGGTTACCTGCTTTGCAAATCCAGTCTGTGCTGCTTCAGGAACATGAAGAAGGGGAAGAGTATTGTTGTTTCAGCTGGTTCCACTTGCAGTGGAGCTGTGTGAGTAGATTAGCTGATATCAGTGTTAAGGACAGAGTAGTTAGAACAATAACTTAATGAACACATCCTCTTTATGAGACTTTTTCCTTGCAAAGGCTACTGAATTCTGACTCATTTTTCTGACTCACACTGAATTGCTGGCTCCTACTGTAGAATATCCCCTCAGCCAACCCCCTGAGCACAGCACATTGTCAAAGAGACAGAGCTTTCCAACTGTTGCATACAAAACTGAGAAGGGAACCTGAAAAGGGCTGAAAATGACAGGGTGAAGTGCAAAAATAGAAAATAAAGAACTAACAGGAAAAGAGGGACTGAGTAACAATAGAGGGCCAGCAGTAAATCCGGTTTGCCTTTCTAGCTCAGGAAGGTGTCTTGGAAGCTGTATTTCAGGGCACCCCCTGGGTGGTCAGCAGAGCTCTTTGAGTGTGTGAAATGAAATGGAAAACAATAGCTCAGCAGCAATTGCTTTTTTCCCTCTGATGAGGTGTTCCTTGAATTGCCAGCACGACTCCTGCCTGATTTAGCAGTGAATACAGCCAGGCATTTCCTGAGATGACAGCACTACATGGCTGTTAGAAATGCTAAGTGAAAGGTTCTGCTGTGAATAACCAAGGAAAGGGAATGGGATATGGGACTGTGTCCCACTAAACTGCCTCTGCAACAAAAGGGGAATGAAATGTAGCACGGGGACCATCCAGCCAGTCTGAAAACCCCCATCTCTTTGCACAAATGGATGATAGGAGCCAACAAGATCTTTTTGGAAGAGATATATCTTTTCTGGAATGGTTAAAAGCTGATGCCAGCATTGTTTGTCTTAATTGCTTGTCTTTTTTTTTCTCATATTATCTAATAAACTCTCAACTCTCTTCTTCATGGGGAATTTTTGCCAGCAAACATAGGTGTTGTTTGTGCTCTTGGCCAATGTCCCATTCTGACAAGTCTCCACATATGAATCTATCTGCTCACTCATCTGTTCCACTATCTCCAAATAAGCAATAAATTATTCCTTTTTAGAAAGGGTATCTTGTCTGAGCCTTTCCAAGACAGCAATACAGTGTGTGGCTCCAAGAGTACTGCACTGACTTGGCAGAAACTATTTAGGAATTGCTGCTACTCCTCCTCCTCCCTGATTACAGCCCTTAGGAAAAAAATGTGATGACCCCTCATTTTTCCTTATTCAGCACATATTTGTGGTCTTTTATTTCATTAAACCTCAAACTGCTTTTGCTTCCTCTTTGCCTCACCTTCTTCCTTCATCAGGGAGGATGTTAGAGAGAGCCTCACTCAAAGGGACAGGGACCCAAAAGGACATGACTGTGACAGATCAATTAGTAATTAGCTAAGCAGTATCAAGTCTCATGTCATGCCATCTGTATTTAGGAACTTGTGCTGGGTTTTATCTGGTGTCCAATCACTCATATTAGTTCTATCCTTTTGTTTTTAGAACAAAAAACATGTATGTTGCTGAAATCAGTCTTAAGGCCCTCTCCCTGTCCAGGACACTCACCACCTTACCCACACACTGTCCTATGTACTGCTTTCTAGTCTGTTAAAAACCCTTTCTTATTGTACCTTCAACTTGGATACGGTTCTGAAACAGATCAATTTTAGTTCTACGTTTGCATTTTAAGTTAATTGAGCTCTTTAGTTTTTGCCTCTACCCTGGAAACACTCCTCTCCATTGCCAGACTCATTCCTGTTACCATTTGTCAGGGTGCAGTGTCTGTATTTTCCTGTCTCCCCGGGCACTCAGTTTGGTGCCTACAGCAGGATCGTGTCTTACCCCACTTTTGCTCATTATAAAGCACTTTCATTACAACTTTTCTTTTTATTCCTCTGCATTAAGACCCTTCTGTTTGATTCAAACTCACTTTGAGGTCGTGCAGTGAAATTCCCCAGCAGTTGAAACGCTCCTGTGTTTGTTGTCCTGCCTGCCCGTGTTGCTGTGTGGAATGCTCAGAGGGTGGGCAGACAGAGAAAACCACTGCTTATTCTTCTGTGGGTTTGCTCTCAGCCAGCTGGTGTCCTTAACCAGTGCCCTCCTTGCAGCAAATGTGCCAGTGCAAGGGAGGGGACAGACTGTGGCTGGTCCATGACTGATCCTGTGGGATCTGTTCCCTTGGGTTTCATCACTGCTGTTCTTTGCTTGCTGTCACATCTTTTCTGAGACGATGGTCCTTCAGTTCTGTCTGGAGCCTTCTCTGTAGCTTTGTTATTCTTGTGATTCTAGACTTTGCCAGGGTGGCTGAGGTGTCTGGTCTGCAGGTGTTTGATATGCCCATCCCCATCCTTTCCTTACAGAAGGGACAAAATGCAGTGTTGGGTCAGGACAGGCCCAAGACATTTTGGTTCAGGAGAAGAATTTCAGTTTGCCCTTTTCTTCATAGTACAAATTCCTGGGTAGCAACAGATACTAAAACTGAAATTCTCAATTCCATATTGTGACGTGACTCAGACTTCAGTAACTACTGAGGGTGAAAAACTTTGTCTTACAATTTACTGCCCCCTCCCACCCTGCCTTTGATGTGGACTTGTTTTCTACACCAGTGGAGCTCAATACTTGCAATCTACCAAAAGCCATTTCTGCAAGGCTGTGAATGCATTTTGCAGACAGCAAGCCAAGAAATCTACCACCTTGTGAGAGAGGCAGGAGACAGAGGGACTGTTCTTCCCAGCACTGATGATCAGCCTTTGTGGCAGATGGCAGCATGGAATGAGCCCAGACAGTGTCCAGGTGCGAAGGCAGGATTGCTGGGCTGAACTAAAAGTGCACGTTACAAAGAATGTAATCAGCTCTGGAGGAATCTGGGCAGGATGCCATGGATAAGAGCTTTCCTTTAGGAGGGACACTGTAATGATGATATGGATGACTTGGATAGTTGTGGTCATTAATAACCCCGAGTAGACAAGGGGTCTCTTTTAATATTATCCAAACAACAGCATTTTACCCCTACCCTTTTAGTATGATTTTGGCTTCTGGGAAAATCCAGTATCTATTTAGTAGTGCCTTTGGTTTCTTCCAAAACCACCCAGTGCAAATAGTTCTTTCTCTACACTGCTGCTCAATCCACCTAGTTACAGACAGACAAAGATTACATAGAGAAATTATTTCCATATATCTGAAAAAAGACATCAGTGTGTCTTATATCTTTTTAAACAACAAAAACCTCTCTTCCGTGGCACAATCTGTGGGAGTTAGGACTTTTAAAAAATTGGCAGGTATTTGGGCATATAGATATTCTCAACTGGACAGGACAAAAGAATCAGGAGAAAATGGGACAGCTGAAAAGTAAGTCGAGGTTCCAAGAACCTAATGGATTCAAGTAGATGCTAAATTTTTAAAGCTTCAGCCTTACATGTCAACATTTTAAAATGCCAGCAGTATAACAAAAATAAAGTAAATGTAAACAGTGAAATGTATTATGTTGCTTGGATCTTGGCAGTCATCTCCAATGAAATAATAGCAGGAAATTATAGAGGAAAAAAATGGTGAAATCATTCTGCAGTCATTGGGTATTCTGGTGAGTCTTCTGTGTGGAGATAACATTTGGGTTTATTTGCATTATAGAATGAAAGATTGCTGTTATAATTGGAAACTGTTAAAGGTTTTGTAGCTCGGGCTAAAGGTTATCCAGGCTGCTGCAGCAGATATCCTAATTCTGACAAAAGATACACAATAAGGACAGAACATTAAAACTGGAAGAGTAATCTAAAAATACACACAGTGCAGGAATTCTGCCGTGCTAGGCACTTGTTAGCCCCGATAAGAACTGTGATTGTTGGTTTTTTCCCCAATCCCTCGAATATGTGAAGCTGTATTGAAAGTGAATCGGACCATTTTGAGATTTCACATATGCTCTTGTCAAGAAGTGCCTATTTTTCTTTCCTGAATGATCTTTTGTGCCCAAGCCTAAATTCTCTAGGGGTTTAACCTTCTGTGGAAGTGTTCTGATAACAAATACAGTTGATGCTAATGAGTTGTGTGTCAGTGTAACAGAGAGGGATGGATTCAGCTCAGAATGTGTTTGAGAGTGGGAATGGAGCCCACAGGTACCCACGTGTGGTTAGAATAGCTGTCACAGTACCTGGTGAGAGACCAAGAGGAATGTCACTCTGAGCTCTGTCGGATAACCTGCTTGGCTGAAACTTCAGAACATAGGTAGCTGAAATCCAAAGTGCATTTAACATTCCAAACTACTTTTGCTACCAGACTAAAATTGTTGTTGAAGGATCTGGTTTGGTGCATCTCTTAGCTTTTAGTGCATTTGTTAGACCCATGGGAATCTTCTGCTCATCTTAAAAAAAATGTTCATTGTGGCACAGCTGGTGCTGGAATGTGTAAGACCTAACCTGTGCCCCGTGGAACGTTTGCAGGATGTGGCCAGTGATGCACAGGGTGTTACAGCTGGCACCGAGTTCACAGCTTGCTCTCTGGATCTCAGTCACTTTTGAAAGGGTTTATCTGCTGTTTGCCTGGAAAAATCAGCTGTTTTAAACATTTACTTTTGTTCTCCTCTGTAAATAAACATGAGCTGGCTTGGTCTCCTTTGCTGTGTTTGTGCACACCAGAGCAAACTCCGCCGGGCTGGAGCAGCCTGGAGGGTCCACCCGGAGGGAACTTCCCTGGCTTTGGAGCTGAGGTGTAGCAAGGGATGGATCCACCACTATTGCTGTCCATAATAGCACTGAGGCACTTCAGCCTGCCTAAACTAAGCCTTTTTTCCCCAAAAGAAATAATAACTTGTGTGAATGACATGTCAGCTGGGCTTCAGGAACACCTGGTACCTGCTTTGAATTCCCTGCCAGCTGCTGCCAGGGCTTGAGTCAATGGGAGCATCCCTTGCCATTCGAGATGCTCTGAGGAGTACCAAAGTACAAAATGCAGCTTATTTTATTTTCTGCCTGGTTTTCTAGTTAATCAAAGTCCTTTTGTACTGTTCTATACTGGGTATTGGAGGTGGTCTTGCTATTTACTCTCCATTATTAATGTAATGAGATTTGTATGCCTTGTTGAAAAGACTGTAGGTTGTGGAGTTAGGTGTGTTTTTCATTTTTGTCCTTTTGTAAACTGAATCCAAAACAGCTAGATAGTGGTTTCAAAGCCTGTTCTTTGCTTTAATTAGTGCTGTAGGTACAGTTCCCCATGCTGTATGATCTCACTGTTCTCAAATCAAGTAGCTAAAGGCAGTACTTCAGTAAATGTATCAGTTAACTCTATTCAGGATGTTTAACATCCAAGCTCATTCATATATTCACTTTTTTATGTAACTCTTAAGCCAGACTGTGATGCTGATGAGTATTTTCACGTTATAAGTGGTAAAGTTTGCGTGATGTGCTCCCCCATTATCCTCAGCTTGTTTAAACAGGGTGGTCAGCACCCAAAGTGCAGGCAGAGCTCTGCCTCAGGGCAGTGGACGAGCGGCCAGGGTGCAGGGAGAGGACTGGCACGAGCCCTGGGCAGGTGCCCTCAGCATCACATTGTGCTTCCATGATGAGTCCTGCTACTCACCACCTTTCCCTGCCAGACTGTGGCTCGAAGCTACATGGTGAGCTTTGGAAGGAGGGGGAAGCTCGGGGCTGTAAACAAAATCCCAAAATGCCCCAGGCAAAAGACACTTAAATTGATTCATGATGTCTCAATCTGTGTCTCAGGAAAGGAAAAGGTGATGCAAGGCTTGTGTATCCAAGCAACTGCAGAGCCCCTGCTGTTGCCATGGGAGGTTTTATCAGTGAGGCAGTGGTTGAAATTGTCCTTTTCTTATAACTGAAGATTGCAGGGGGAAGGAGGGGTTTTCTAGACAGAGAGACTGTTCCTGCAGAGAGTCAGCAAGGAACAGTCTGGAGCAGTCACACACACAGACACACACAAAGGTCTGATCTGAACAAGAGTGACAGAACTCAGTTATTTCCAAAATATAAATATGAGACCCTCCTGAGGCTCTGCTTTTGGACTGATTTGTCCTACCACAATCAGGCTACAGACAACAAAGGCAGTATTTGTCCTGAATTCATCCGCTCTCTCCCAATTAATCTAATACAGCAGGAATATTTGCTGTGTCTTACCAAGCAGACTTATAAAAGCAAGGGTAAAATGTTGCAGTATGTCCTAAAGAGCAGATGCCCCACAAACATCTTTGTGCAGGAAAAGGAAACATTTCCTTAAACATCCTGCAGCAAACGTGACTGATTGAGCTTCCTTTTCCCTCTGCCTGTTGCATTTCCCTTCTTTGCACAGACAGGATCTAACCAGATTTGCAGGGTATGAACTGCAGGTTACTTTCAAATTCATAACTATGAAATGGTTCGTTTAGCAGGACAAAGGCCAAGCTGACAGACACCCTTTTTCCAGCTCAGCATGTGCACAGCAATGGGAGGGTGGCAAGGAGCTTTTGTTAATCTCAACCCAGCTGGCAAGAATGCTGCGAAATCAAGGCTTTGAAGACGTTTTTTCTTCATTTTTAAAGGTACAGTCTGTTAGAAAAGCTTGAAAATCTTGCAAAAAAAGTAATCTGCAAAATACTGAAAGTCCTCCCTGGCAGTCATGTGACTTAGGCAAATTTCTCCACTTGCAATTAGCCTGGACAGTTTCCTTTACCAGTCATTATTTTTGCAGGTTCTATTCTGCTGCATCTGTGAAAATGTTTTTCCCCAGCTTGAATACACTTTTGAAAAAAAATAAATGGTTGGCAGAAAGGATTAGGGTATTGGTCAGGTTGAGGCTGATCCAAGCAGCAGCAGGATTTTTTTGCCTTTTAGTTTAAACGTGTAGGAATTGAAAGCTTAAAAAGCTTCAAGCTTAGAGCTGTTCTGAAAATAGCTGGGGCTCACACTCCACTTCCTAATGTGCTCACATCACAAGACCAACTGCTGCTACTTGCTCTCTTTTGTCTGGGGTTCAGTGGAGAGCTGACGTGCTGCCTGCTCTGGAGGGAGCAGTCCTTTCTTCTCCCCCAGAGGTGGCCCAGCTCTGCCCTCAAAGGTAGCCCAGGGCAAGGCTGCCCTTTGGGCACCAATGTCACACCCATCTTCCTGAGCCCAAACAATCCAGTGTCTTCCACGAAAAAACAGCATCTCTGCTCAGGGATTGGTTTACATGTTTTTATTTTTATGAGAAACATAAATACAAAATAAAAATAGTAAACAAGTGCTGTAGGCTTTTTGTTGGGGTGAGGTTCAGGCCTGATCCTGAGCAGTTCCAAGCTTTTAAGTTCAGGTCCAGGTCTTTGCTCTTAGAAAACAAATCATAGGGCAAACCAGCTGACTTTTACCTCGAAGCCAGTGCTATTGGTAACAGTAACATCTGGGTTATCTTGTAAAGCACAGCGACAACTAAGAAGGATGAGATTAAATATAAAAACATTTTCAAAGATGGGCCCCACTTCCTGCAGTATTGTTGGGTGCTGCCCCACTGACCTCAGCAAAACCTTGTTCCACCAGCAGTGAGTTATTCTGCCAGGATGATGCTGTGTCTGGCAGCACATGCACAGGTAGCACTGGCTTCTTCCAAGAGCTTTTGTGTAATTGGTTCAGATTTTGGTTACAAGAGGATCCAGCCCTGCCATGACACAAAGAAATGTATCAAGAAGTTTGACTTGTTGAAGAAAATTCCCTTCTAAGGTGTGGGTTTCCCTCCCTCTACCACAGACACCAGTTTTGGTTTGATTTGAAATTCTAGTGCAGCACTGCCCAGAAAGATCTAATCTTTCAGACAGACCCCAAATTCTGCAGCACTTCTGAAGGCTCTGCTCTACAGAGACGTGCAGACACGTCTGTCAGGGGGGTTTAGTTCTTTAACTGGAGACCAAAGAGCGAGGTCCAGGATTTGGGCTGATATCTGTTGGACATCAGAGAGCTCTGAGTGAAGGTGTAGTGTGTCTATGGGCTGGGTGACAAATACAGTTGGACATTATCATTTAAAGTAAAAAATAATCATGAAACAAATAAAGGCACCAAACCACATAGCAAGCCAACTTTGGTAGATTTCTTGCAAAATATATGCATTTAAGTACATTTTTACAAGGTTTACAAGGTTACACTGTTTAAAAAAGTTGAAATGATGAAATATGGAATATTTCATTCTTGTACCAAAACTACATATCACATCATAACAAAAATATTACAGCTTTTATTTAAATGCAGACAATATAAGAACTGCACCTCTTTATAGAAAAAACCTAATTGTAGACATATTGCTCTGCTTTTGTGTTCTCTGATGGGCTCAGACCCTGCTATTTATGTCTTAAAAAACTGAAATCAGTTATCTTTAAAAGGGTAAATCATGTGCTCAATATTCAACATCACAATTTGCAGGGGCAAGGCTTTAGTCTCTCATTCTGGTCTGTGATCATGTTGATACCCCCGGGGTTTTAAGTTTGCTAAGCAAGGCAGGAACACAGTCCATGTCAATCTGTCACAGCCCCACAGTTATGATTAGTCCACCAGTCTTGGAGATATCAGAAAGATAAGAGTTAATGCTCAGGTCAGGTGTGCACTGTACTGCTACACGACTGTGAGGGACCCATGAGGTTGTAGTGTTGTGTTCTGAGGAACATAAACAGCACATTTCCTCACTGGCTCTTGGCAGAAATCTCCTTATGGCAATGCAGAGGCTGCCACGGGCGGGAGCAGGATCCTGTGCTGATGCACAAGTAACTCCTGTGGAGGAGTTTCACACATCCCCCTAGCCCCTCCCTTGAAAAAACGTTTGTCTCTGCAGTGTAAAATGGAGAAGTGTAAGCTGGTATTCCAGGCTGTGGCAAATTTCTGCAGGTGTTGAGCTCAGAAAATTAGAGTTATGTTGCCCGACGTATCTTCCTTCCAGTCTGCAGTGTGTTACTGGGCAAGGCACAGGAGCTGAGAGCTGTGAGAGCCAGGACTTCACATCTCCTGATCAGCTGACATAAAATCTCAGTCAAGATATTTTTGGTAAAATTCTTCTAGCAATTTTTTGCTTGATTTGGTAAATGAAGGAAAGCACGTGTTAACAAAATCGTCGTGGGGAGCCAACCAAGTGCACGTCCAACTGAGCACACAATTCAAAATTGGCAGCAAGCGGGGCTTGGCAAGAAGGCCACAAAAGCATCATCCCCCCAACCATCAGTATCTGGGGCAATTTTTATGCTTCCAATCTCCTGTAGTGCAGATGAGAGGAGCAGAGGCCCTGCTGGAGCCAGGACATAGAGTGATCTCCCAGATCTCTGAATCTAGGCCTCGGATAATTCTGGCAATGAGTTCATATTCAAGTAAAAACAGAGCATAAGCTGATGGAGGAAAGGGGATGAAGACCCTCAAGGGGTAACCTGGTATAATCTGGTTTGTACTCCACTAAAGGACAGCAACCACCTGAAATCTCTTTCAAGGTCTCAAAGACACACAGACCAACTCACTTCTCTGAGGGACTGAAACAAATGAAGAAAGTCAAATACCTTTCTCCAAACAACCAGCGGGATTAAGGATCAAGGTTAGTGACATGCTTTGGACAGGATCCCTAGTTTAGTTGCCCAAACAGAAGATCAAAACCCCCCTACTCAGTTAAAGCCGCAGCGGGAGCCGCCAGACGCGGGCTTTCAGGAGGGAGAACGCGGATGGGAATCTCCTCCTGGGCGACAGCGCACACCCGACGCCGGTCCCAGCAGCCGAGAGGCACCGGCGGCGAGAGCGGGCGGCGAAGTACTCACGGGTCTCGGGGCATCGCCGGGGCACGGCCGGGAGCGGGAGCCGGGCGGGCGGCGGAGCCCGGCCGGGATGTCCCGGTGCTGCCCCGCGGCTGCCGCGCCGCTCGGTCACCCCGGCCGGGGACGCGCTGCCCGCAGCGGAGCGGCCGGACCCGCCGGGCGCTGCCCTGCCCGGGGCCGCCGCTTCACGGGGTGCCCGTTCGCAAGAGCCTCCGGGCAGGGGAGCGCTGGCGCTCCCGGCCCGCGGCCGTGTGTCCGTGTCCCCGCGGGGCCGAGAGCGGCGCGGCCCCGCTCAGACGTAGTTCTTCTTGTCGTACTCGCCGTTGGACGTGGGCCGCCGCGGCGCCGAGTACTTGACGGGGAAGGAGGTCTCGTCGCGCTGGGAGCAGGAGCAGCAGCAGATGAGGCAGCCCCCGAAGAGCAGCAGGGCCGTGGCCGCCCAGCCGATGTAGAGCGCGGCCCCCATCTCCCGCTTCTTGGACGGCGGCACGGTGGGGTCGTAGAAGTCGCTGATGACGATGTTGGCGAACCAGCAGAGCGGGACGAGCACCAGGACCCCGCAGAGGATGTAGATGGCTCCGCCGGCGATCACGATGCGGGACTTCATCTTGCCGGGCCGGATGCAGTTGGTGCACTGCGCGCCCACCACGGTCACCATCAGCGCCACCAGCCCCAGCAGCGCCACGACGACGGTGAGCGCCCGGCCCGCCTGCACCTCGGGCGGCAGCGCCAGGATGGAGTCGTACACCTTGCACTGCATCTGCCCCGTGCTCTGCACCACGCAGTTCATCCACAGCCCTTCCCAGATGGTCTGCGCCACCACGATGTTCACGTCGATGAAGGCCGACACCTGCCACATGGGCAGCCCGCAGGCCAGGATCACCCCCACCCAGCCCAGGATGCCCAGCCCCAGCCCCAGGATCTCCAGCGCCGCCGAGGTCATGCTGCCGTCCCGGGGGCTCCGCGGGCAGGACGGGGCGGGTGCGCTGCGCTCCCCGCGCTGCCGAGCCGGCTCTGAGCGCCGCGGCCGCGGGCAGCGCTATTTGAGGGGCCGCGGGGCGCCCGCCCTCCGCCCCCGGCCCTGCCCTGCCGGGCAGCACCGCCCGCCCCGGGGCACGGGCAGGGCCGGGGGGGCGTGCGGGGCTCCCTCCTGCCCGGGGGGTCCCGCCGGAGCCGGGAACGCGTCCCTCTGCTCCGGGAGGAGCTCGCGGCGACGCTGCCCGCTCCCAGTTCAGCGCGGGGCTGCAGGCGTCTCTTCGCGGAGTTCATCTGCTCGAATTCCTTTCGGTGCCGTTATCTGTGTGTTTCCTATTTACTGATAAAGTCCGCAGCCAGACCTTCGGAGAGGTCTTGCCCCAACGCAGGCACCCAGCAGTGTGGAAGTCCTGCTTATCAGAGTCTAATTGATCATTTCCCAGAACACTAAGCGTGCTGACTGACCTGCACAGCTTTCTCCTGCACACTCTGACAGGCAAAAATAAAAAAGCACGACCAAACAGATTTCACAGATTATTCTGAGTTTGAAGGGACCCACAAGGATCATCAAGTCCAACTCTTAAGTGAATAGCCCATACAGGGATTGAACCCACAACCATGGTACTATCAGATGTCTGTACTTGAAGACAGACAAGCCCCACTAATTCTGACAGAAAAAATACCTTCAAAATACATTTTTTAACTAATTAGTCTCATATTCTCTACTTAAGTGAGATTAAAATAGATAACTAAAATACTGTGGCATTTACCTACACGTTTGCTCATATTTCTAATGTTGCTCTTCCAGAATAAAATATTCACTTACAGTGCTTAGGAACTACCCTGAAAATGGAAGAGCTTTGAACGTGGGATCTGCAGGTCACCTGTCAGTACCAGTAGACAAATTCTCAGTTTGGTCCAGGAAGAATAATTGCTCTTAGCTCACACCGAGTGTGAAACTTTTTTTTCTGATACTGGAGCCAAGAGCAAAGCATACCATTTAAATATGTCACCACAAAGATCCCAAACTTGACTTTACTCTTTTAATAGTTCGAGTACATTTTGAATCTTTATGGTTTGTTGATCAGTTACGTGCCCATATCAAAAAGGGTGTATTTACAAGAGGTTTCATTGTCAGGCCATGCAGACATTGTAATTGCTACAGTCTCTTCACGGCCCACTAGTGTTTTGGATTGCTCTTGCAAAGCAGCCTTGGTTCAGTCCCTGCAGGCAGCAGCAGCTCACAGCCTCCGAGGCTGGCAGGGAGTGCTCGTGGTGGGAATGCTGTGTTACAGTTAGAGAAAGAGAACCGACCCCACCAGCTGCTCACAGCACTCACAGCGAGCTGTGCCCCAGGGGCTTTCCACCGGCTGCCCTGAAAAGGCTTGTTTTGATTGCAATAAGTTTAAATGTTTTAGACAAAACTGAAAGTTATGTTCACACTGACTTTAGAATTGGTTTGGCTTTTTGTGGATTTAGTTTTAACTAGCCCAAGGTATCCTAGCGTAGAGGAGATTGCAGAGTTTGAAAATAACACATTTCCTGCCCCTACATAAGTGGTTTTCTCTGTTGCACAGTAACTTACAGCATGTTTTGTGGCATGCAGAGGTTTGTGATGGAAATCTTGAGGCTGATATGAGTGCAGCATGAATGGAAAAGTCCACATGAGAAGCAGAAGCAGCAGAAGGAAGGATAAGCAAAGGTTACAGGAATCACATGGATTGCCAGCTGGGGATGTGCCTGCTGAGGTGACACGGGGCAGCGCCCCGAGTACATCCTGAGTGGTGACTCTTCTGCAGAAGACCCTGGCATACTAACAGGAGGATGACAACAAGGTCACAGTACACTGGATGTGGCCTTTCACTTCTTTTTTTTTTTCCCAGCCAGGAGACAAGCTTTTAGCCACAAGACACCCAAAAAAAGGAAACCAAAGAACATCAGCAGCTTTGTGGACTGCGGTGTAGGACATGCTGACACATGACGACTGCAGCCTTCCATTGATTATCTCTGCAGGAGGAGCTGTAAACATTTCTGGCATGGAAAATGTCTTCCTAACAAAGACTGCCTGGCAAATGGAGTTCAGAGGATTTATCTCCTCTTCGAGCTGTATATGAAATACATACAGTTTACTTCAATTATTCAAAACTGCAGATTCCAGTGTGCAAGTTCAGGAGGAATGTGTGACTGGGGCTGTGCAGTCTGTCAAACTGAGGCTGCTTACAATCACTCAGAAGAGTCCCTGGTGTCAGGGAGGGGAGAATGTGCAAAAGAACCATCCACAGAGACAGAGATATCTCAGAGGTGAACAGGAAGAAACCCAGAGCACAGACTGAAACGGAATAACATCTGTATTTATGATGATAATAACGATTATATAGAAAACGGCACAGAAGAACAATCAAGAAAGGGGGGAGAAATGCCAGTTATCTTAGCCCACAAGCACAGGAAAGCCCCACCCTTGCCACTCGCCCGGGAGCACGGAACTCTGAATTTCCTCCGATAAATGGCCTGTGCCGCGGGAGGCACTGACGGGGCCGGGGCAGCTGCCCGGGCCCTGGGGCTGAGAAGGGAAACCACTGCAAGGCTTGTTTTACCTCTGCAGCCCTCACCCCACCTTTCCTTGCTACCTGTAACCCAGCAACTGATTCCTACAAATCACTTAATCCAAGGCAATTATTTCTCTGGGGAAATGCACGCTTAATAATCACACTGGACCTTTCTGCTTACAGGCATTTCCCGTGCTGGTATTTCACCTTTGTCTGTTTGTTCCTTTTCCTTACCCCAGATACTAGCTTTTATCCTGGTTACTGGCAACAACCTCCATTTTCAATTTCTCCATTCCCTGATCCCAAAGGTCTGTTGCACAGACTACCTTCGATGAGCCCAGGGTGCAAGGTGCTCCCCCTCTGCTCACTTCACTTACTGCTACCTTGACTGACTCAGGCTGGGGGGCCTGAGGACCCCACCAGCTCCAGCACAGCTGCTTTCTGATGGGTGTTAGTGTCACAACACTGAAAATTAAACTCTCAGAAATGAAAGGGTTCTATTTGTTAAAAGGAAACACACATCAGCATGATGTTTTCCTTGGGATGTTAAGTAAAGAAAATCACCACTTATAAGTTAAATCCTTGCTGCAAAAGTCTGGATTCCTTTAAACTCCAAAGCACAATGTTCTTGCAGCAAAATAACTCTAACAAATGACCATTCATGTAATTCCATCTATTTCTGCTCCAGCTGTGTATTAATTAAATTATTCTGGGGGGATGCTTAGAGGGGCTTTACAGCCCGTGAAAATGGGCGGAAGTGGTATTCAAGCTGGGAACAATTGCACAGGAGCCATGCTATAGCAAGAGGGGCTTTGGGATTAGAGGTGATTGTGTTCTTGCTCTTTTCCTGACATAATCAGGACAAACACCAGGCTCAGAGTAACTAGGAGGGCTGCTAAGGGGGGTCCAGGCTCTCCCCACATTGCTTGTCCTGGGGTGTGACCCCTGTCCCATGGCACAGAAGTGCTGTGCCCTCCAGCCTTGCCAGGGCTGTGCTCAGCCCCAAGGCATCTCACCAGCAATGCTGGCATTGATTTGCCTTTGGGCACCTGAAATGTAGTCTGCAGAGCACACTTGGTTTATAACTTTTGGAGTGTCCCTTACCCAAGTGTTTCTGCTCCTTCTCATCCCTAAAATATTAAGCATCTAGAAGACAGAGAGGAAAATGACATTTAGGATCAATCTTATGCACAAACCTAGTATTGTTTGTGTGAATAAGATGGAGTGTGAGTCAAAGGATTAATTGAAAGCCCAGTGATCTCGAGAGAGCTTACCATAACTTTTGGATCAGACATAAGCAAAGGTGAAGAATTAGGAATCCTATTAGAGATTGATTTTGTGCCATATTTTGTATTCTAATTAGTGCTGGAATAAAGGCAAAGAGATTTACAAGTACAGAGTGGTTAGGCAAGGGCTGTTCTTTATTTAGAAAGCTTGAGGTTTCTCAGTGAAGATTACTCCTTTCTGAATTATCCTTTAAACTCTAACTCTTTTCCTAAGAGAAGAGATTTAGTTAGAGTTTGAGTGCACATTCCACAGTAAGATAGGGCTTCAGGAAGTCCTTGCATGTCAGCAGTGCCAACGTGTCTTCAGACCAGTGTTACACATCAGAAGACTGGCACACAGGAATGAGTCCTTGTCAAATGAGCAGGTTATTACAAAATGAAAGTGCACAATTTCACCAGAGTACTTATTTAAAGATCATTTATTTTGGAAACAAGCAGAAGTGGTTTACATGAAATTGTTACTTCCTCTCTTAGATCATCTTTTGAGCAAAGAGAAACAGTGATTTAAAAGTCAGCCAGAATTTTGCAAGAGGAACCAGTAGTGCTCAATGACTGGTGCTAATGATGAAGAATCCAACACTTTTTTTAGTACAAGTGTTGCTGCTGCCCTTCGGGATTGAGAAGTGGGTACCCACGCTGCTGTTCCCCCTCAGTGGTGATGTGACAAGGCTCAGGTAAAAGAAGGAAACAGATATATAGTTGGGACAGTAGTGAAAGAGGTGATAAAGGCTTCCAGCCTTCATATATTTGCTTTATATCCCTTTCCAAACAGTTGCCCCAGCCCTGCTTTACACACCCCCTCTGCCTGGAGGCAGCAGGAGCCTGGGTCTGGCTGGGCCACACACGGTGGGAACACTGAGACAGTGTTACAGCACTTTCCTCACACAACGAGGGAATTAATTGGGCTAAACCATCATCAGAACTAAGTTCCACATCTTCCTACTTGAATTCCTTTACACGCAAACTTCTTGATCAGCATTTGAAGCTTCCCAGTGCTGGAATTATCTCCGTGTCTGTGTTCTAAGAGCAGGCCCTGATGGGAACGTTTCTGTCACCCCGGTCAGGACCAGCTGGGCTGCACTGTGAGGAGCTGTGCACACACCTCTTCAGCTCCTTGTTTCCTGAGTTTGGCTTTCCAGAGAACACTGCAGTGTCACTGGACACCATAACTGTGTCAAGGGTGTTCAGGACAGTTGATGTGGTGAATGAGAGCCCTTTCCCAAAGCCTGGAATGTCACATCTGCAGGTGAGCAGAAAAGGTTTGATCATCCTGCTCACCAAAAGATCACACTGCACATGCTGAGGCCATGCCACTCATATGGTTCTCTTTAATGCCATGGACAGATCCTGGGAATGTGTTAAAGCCTGGCTAGGCAGGGTGGGGGCTGTAGGAAATACACATTGTTTCATGCCTAATGCTCCATCCTACTGCACGTTTCCTTCAGGAGAACTGCAGGCTGATTCTGTCCTCTCCAGGGTCTGCCTCCTTCCACAGATGGTGGTGTACCAGGATCCTGGCAGATCTCTCTCCCATGGAATTTTTGGGAAATCACATGGTGATTGACAGACAGATGTCAGTCTGTAAACAACAGTCAGCAAGGACAAATGCCATTGTTTTAAATACACATTGCAAATGTTGAAAGTAATCGGTAAAGACATGACCATGAAATTACTGAAACCCATTCAGGGTTAGTGATGGGAAAGGTACTACATTTCTCTTGTGTCCCAGGAAATCTGCATTCCTGAGCACACCTGGGAGGTTTGGCACATCTCCTCTCATTGTGAGTGATTACTGCTCAGCAGTGCTGATCTATTCTTCACAAGACATGTCTGAGTCAAGCCCTGGTTTTGGGAAAAACATGCAAAGTAGCTTGTGTCAAGAGATCCTGGTGCATCCACAGATAGGGGCTTCCTGTTTGTGCCCTGCCAGAGCTCCAGCTTTGAGCTGAGGGCTTCAAAAGGGCTCAGCAGAGACCAGCTTTCTGTGGGCCTGATACTTCTGATTGCTGACACAGCACATCTGTAAAAATACAGAAAATGTGAGATGTTAGAGTGGTTCTCCCTGTTAGTGATTCCAGATAAAGCCCACAGAAGAGCATTTTGATCAAATCAGCAGTTTACCAAAGATGAACAGACAGTGGGAAGTTTGCCCTTAAATTTCTGCCTATCAGCACACCCAAATCCTAAAATTAACCCAGGGAATATCTAAGTTACTGTTTCTGACATCCACTACTTTTTTCTCTGGTAATCCTTTAACAGAGGATGTCACCTACAGTGTGCAGCTCTTGAGTATTTATTTCTAAAAGGCTTGGACCTGGAGCCATGTACTGTAACTTGGCAAAGCACACACAAATATTCTGAATCAAACACCGACTGAAATCTTATGGAAATGAAAAGAATTTATGCATATGGATAAGAATAAGTAGTTTAATCTGGACTTGAGTAACTTTATCTCCAGGGAGGATTGGGAGAGTTCAAGATGCTCAGTGTCTTACAGTAGTGGGCCAATAGCTTCATGAATTGCTTTTGTAGTGCAGCCATCAAAGCAATCACACAAAATTTAGGCTCAACTTTCAAACATCCAGCTATGTGAGGAACAGACTGAATTAAAAGATAATCAAGTTAAAAGGGATCCTAAAACTGAAAAAAGACAGTTTTATTTTGTCTAAGCAGCATAACTTTTTTTTTCTTCAATGTAAAAGAAATAATGCCAAGGAATGTGGAGTTGTTTTATCTGTTAAAACTCAATTTAGCTTTCAGTTATATGGTTGTATTTATTTTATTATAATCAGTAAGACACCATTTTCTCTGGTAAGGACCAGAACAAAAGACACATAATGTCTTTTGCTGAATGGATGAGGTATTTCTAATGTGCTAAGATGTGACTCCACACAAAGTTAATATTTGAATTCAAGGAAGGACTTTAATTGTGCTTTTGAAAATGTAAACCCAGATGTATCAGGAACTTTTATAAAAGGCATTGGAACTTCCAAGGGAAGAATTAAACAAAATTCTTTCAGAAATAATAATTCTGGGAATGAGTGACTCACAGTCACTGCTGTTCACAGCATGAACTTTTCTAGACTATTTAACCATTTAGGAAGAACAGTCTCCAATAGAACCATTTCTTCCGTTTGGACTCACCCCTAATACTGAGGTGAGAAGCAAGGAACATGCAGGATGTGTTTTGTGGGCCTGCATTTGCTGTAGGTGTCTGCAGTTCTCAGCACTTCTTAGCCACACACCCCAAATAGTTCCAGTTCTGCTGCCGGGAGTTCCTACAACTGTGGGTTCATAGGAGTCTCGTAACAGGTTACAAAATAACAAAAGCACATTTTCTCCAAGTTCATAACACTCTGTAACACTGTCACAGGATGCTCTGCAATGCCAGAAGTTGAGATGGGTTCAAAAAGCAAGAAGAAAAATTCATGGAAGAGGGAACCACCAAGATAAAACCCCTGGCTCAGGAAGCTGCCGAGCTCCAGAGTGCAGGGAGGAAACAGGCACGGAGCTGCTTTTATCTGTTCCTCAGCATCTGCTCCTGGGCCCTGCAGAGCCTGTAGCTGACCTCTGCTCTTACCCCAGCTGCCCCTCCCTACATCACTGTCTGGCACAGTGGCACTTTTGGGGAGGACTGGGACTCCCCTGAAGGTTCTGTGTGACAGTTGGTCAGTGATCTGATCCAGCCATGACCTGGGAACACCACCCCTATTGCCTCAATAACGGGCTTTTGGAACCACCGGGGGCTGCTTCACCCCTTGCACTAAATCCTGCCACAGGAAAGGAGTGACAGGCATGGGAAAGCGCAGACTTCCACTTGACTCTGGGTCAATGGCAGTCTGTGGTTTGGCATTGTCTGTGTTAATATCTTATAATTTCTTCAAATGGGAGTTATTTGTAATAGCAGTGCATGTGTGCAAAACATTGTGTCCATCACAGTGTTCTAACTTAGTGAAAGAAAAAAACTGCCCTGGTTGTTCCTCTGGTGATAGTACAAAACACCTGTATGGAAATCCATGGAGTAATTTTAAATCATACCTTAATTTCTAAAGAAGACCGAAATTCCGTCTTTTAACTCCTCCAAGGATGTACTGTGTAACAGAACTTGGTGTTACAACATTACACTCTGTCCCAGGAAATGGGACTTGGTTGTGCTTTCGTTGGCTTTTATCTGGTTCTGACTCAGATTACATCAATGCACAGTTGATAATATGAGCACAATGTGAATTAGCAAATAATGCCAGTCTGCCTTCAGCAGCATTTGTTTCACTTCCACATTTTCCTGTTGTGAGCTGCAACCCTGTTTGCTTTATGGATGGAAATGCAGAAAGAACAGAAATGTGCTGTTGGTGTTCAGAATTGTAAGTCAAAGGATTTCCTGCGGGGTCACACATACAAACTGCCCTCTGCAAAACGTGTGGATGGACTGCCAGGAACTTTCCTGGACATAGTTCTTGCAGGTAGAAGGCTGGAAAAAGCCTTTCCTGAACTTCAGCCGACAGTGTTTTAGCTTGGACAGTGTTGAGTGTTTGAGCTGTGTGACAGTTTCCCCGTGAGGAAGTGATTTATTCCTGTACGCTGACTGCGGGTATCGCTGACAGCCCAGGTGGTTCTGCTGGAGTCCCCCCAGCCCCTTGGGCGGTGACACCGTCCCTGAGCCCGAGGGAATGCCGCGAGGAAAGGCCACAGTGCAGTAAAACAAGGACACTGGAACTTCTGCACAGTGCTTGGGAGAGAAATTTGCTCCCTGTGCTGTGAATGAGCAGCTGAAAACCAACCAGCTGATGTTCCCCACGGCGTGACAGCCAAAAGCTGGATTTCCCCGTGGCTATTCTCCTACCCCAGGTCGGGGCCCTGCTGCGGGTGGATGAGACGGGCCCGGTCCGCCAGGGCCGGGCAGGGGCCGCTCTGTCCCTCC
The DNA here is from genome assembly GCF_001604755.1 of Lepidothrix coronata. NCBI lineage: Eukaryota > Metazoa > Chordata > Aves > Passeriformes > Pipridae > Lepidothrix > Lepidothrix coronata. The sequence goes on from NW_016690231.1 coordinate 434,886, forward strand.
TCTCGCTGCTCCCGCGCCCGGCCCGGACCATAGAGCGGCGCGGGGTAGGCGGGCGCTCGGCCGCGGTGGCGTGTGGGACGCGGGCGGATCGCGGCCTGGCGGGGCGGCGGCGGAGCGGCCGCGGGCGGAGGGCTCGGGGCTGAGGGCTCAGCACTAAGGGCTCAGCGCTCAGGTGAGAGCGGGGAACGGGCCCGGCCCGGCCGGCGCGGCCTCCGCCCGCACAGCGCCCCGGGGCTCGGCCCGGGCGGGGCTGGGTCGGTGCCGCCGGTGTGGGGAGGGAGGACCCCCGAGCCGCGGCCCGCGCACCCCTCGGGCCGGAGCTACCCTGAGGTGCGGGCACGGCCTCGGCCGGGGATGGAGCGGGCAGTGCCGGCCCCGCGGGCGTTCCCGGGGTGCCTCGGACCCGCCAGGATGGAGCGGGCGGTGCTGCCGGAGGGCACAGCGCGGGGCCGGGGGCGGCCACAGACCCAGCACGGCTTCGCTGCTTGGGTTTGGTTTTGTTTAGCCAAACCATTATTGTTCACGTGCAGGTCGGAGACTTCGTCGTGTCACGGGACTTAAGCGTGATTTGGAAGTGGTTTAAAATACCAGCTTATCAGTTCGCTATGCGTTGCCAGCATGTACACAATTGTACCTAAATTCTGTGGGTGTGAGGCAGAGCTACCTGTGTCCTGATGAGTGATTGTGGCTAATGTGTTTGGCTTTTTCGTTTGAAAAAGCCCCTGCTTTTCACGTTTTCAGATCTGTTACCCAATAATTTTCTGACACAGTAACTGCAAAAATACAGTCCAAAGCTGCCTGCATAGGAAGCACATCATTCCTAAAGCTGGTCGTTTATGAGAACAGTATCACTGCCTCCTTTGTGCTTTTTAAGTCACCGTGTTCACTGATATAACAGTAAGGAAAGAAGGTGTCTAGAGTAAAATGTTACTGTTGAAATGGAACTTTAAATAAAGTATTTGGGATCAGAGCTTTAGATTCACACATTGCTTTTTCTTGACCAGTGCTCACACAGGTGGGTCCCCCTAACTTGCCCAGTCCTTGCTCCTTTTGCTGTACATGTGTTCTGGGAAGTCACAGGCATGTTCCAGGTTTTGATGCATTCCCAGTAATAATCTGTGTGGAGTGTCCTTGGTTCAAATCCAGCACCAGAGTGAAGTCTGTGGGACTCACGAGCACTGAGCTCCAGTGCAGAGCCAGAGCAGTGGCTCATGCTTGGAGTGGTCTGTCTGCAGAGGTCACAGCTGGGTGGTGGCATTTGCTGTGAATTCTGTGCTGGGGGAAGTGATACAGTCATTTTCCTGAGTGAGAGTGATGCAGAATTGCTAATGTTTAAAAGAGAATTCCTTCAATTGGTAACACCTGTTTCTGATGAGGAAAATGAAATCATCTGTGATTGTTGATCTAGGGGCAGTGATGGGGGGTTTCCCCCCTCAGAGATGAGGATGTGGCAGGAACAAAGCACGGCACACAGAACAGGCTCTGCTGGACACACTTGTTTGATAGAATTCAGTGATTCACACAACTTGGAATGAGTAAGCTACCAAAAAAAAAATTAACTGCCTTGTATTTGTATCCCTGTATCCAGCTTGGAATACAGTGAAAAAATGTCTAATTTTCAAGTAACTTCTTTGTTTCTCTATGTATAAGACACTTGGCAAAGTTATATTTTTTTTTTCATTCTTATTGATGTGCTTCAGTGCTTGACTCTGACATTTCTTCCTGGGGTTTTGTAGAGAAACCACAAATACTGGTATTTCACTGGCATATTCCTGGTGTTTCTCTGTCTGCTTTGAGTCTGAAAAGTGACTTTAGAATGCTGATGTTTTTGAGACCATTTCCAGCCCTGGGAAACCTGTTAAAGTCTTTACTGCTTTTTGTGGTTCCTTGTTAGGTTATTAAATACTTCTGAAAAAGTATCAGAGTTGTATAATCTCAGATGGAAAGAAAAACCTCATTTGAGAAATCAGGAGGGCTGTTCTGCTTGTAGAGATGGTTGTAAGGTCGCTCTAAAGTGATGATTTAAAAATGTTGTTTGATATCCTTATATGGAAACACTCTTTGTACATGTTTCGTGGCACTTTCTTTGTGTGGTTCTTATTAAGAAGCTCCCAGTCTGCCTGTTCCTAACAGTTTACTTCTTGCATCCTGACAGGAACAAAGGAAATGACCCATTTTCCTTCCCCTCTCTTTCTCTCTCACTGGAATACTGTTCTCAGCAGAAGAGGGAGGGATGGCACGTTCCAGGGCTCTGTGTTTGCAGAGGAGGAGCTGGAACTGAACCTAGTGGCAGTTTGCTCCCTTTGGTTGCCAGACATCACATTGTTCAGGGTAGGAATTTGTTGGGATCCGAAATGAAACTTTGCTACATTATGCCCCATTGGAAGACAGATCTGGACATTGCTCTACTGGAGCACAGTGTCCTTTTCTCCTTCTAGGCCTGCTAGATAGGGCCCAGAATTATTTACAGATAAAGTTTCTCTGCTTTTTGCAAGTTATTGCAGTTGCATCTTAACTATTCCTTTCTCTGTGTACTATTTTGCGTGTGCTGCTTGGCTTATCTTGTACTGATTGAAACAGGACTCAGAAAACCTAAAGAGAACAGAACAGGCTCTGGTTTGCCTTAGTTATGTTTTTTGTATGTTTTATTCTGGAAAATTGATGAGAAATGAAATATTCCAATTTCCGGTTGAGGGCCTGCCCAGAGTGTAGTCAGAGGCTCAGCTCCCCGTGGTTTTGCAGTTTGCCTCAGCTGTGTGCAGGCAGTTCTGGATTCCAGGGCTCGCTGATGCCCAGCATGGGCTGGGTCAGCAGCACGTTCTCACTTGGAGCGGCGCCGCCGATGCTGCGCTTGTTTGGTGCTGGAAGGAGATTTAACATGAGGCGTTTTGCTAGCGATAAACTTTTGATTTGTGCTGTATGGGAAAGCCTCGGGAGGACAGCACGTGGTCATCCGGGGAGGGTGGTTGGTTGAATGATTTTCGAGCAAACCTCACGAGGGCAGTATTAGGAACTGCAAAGTGTGTCGTGGCTGAGTAGCTGAGCTCCCAACTGAACCCCGGTGCCTTATTAAGTGTTGTGGAACAGCAGGTGTTTTCTGTGGGTGGGGGTTTTTTGTGTGTTTGTTTTTATGGTTGAGGTAACTTTTAGTTAGAATATTTCTGTTCTAACATAATACAGTGGAAATGACCAACTGGCTGCCTGTGGCTGCAGTCATGATGTGATCAGAGCAGCTGTGCTGCAGCTTTGGCTGCAGAAACTTTTTGGTCAGAGGAAGACACAACGTGAATATGGTTTGCCCTGTAGGAAGCAGGTTTTGTAAGTTATATTTATGGAACAAATTATTGTAAATTTAGCTTCTTGTGAGAGACTGATTTTGAAGCCAAACGTGTCATAGTCAACTGACAATGATTTTGACTCTTCTGCTTCTTAATAAAGTAACTTGGGTGATGCCATAATGGATGTGACTCTCCTGTCAGCTTAAAGCAGAAGCAGTTAGACAATTTGCCATACATATTGAAACCTGAATTGTTCCCCCTCCTATCTACAGGCAGCTGGTTTGGGGGTTTCTCATCTGGCATCACTGTGGGAGATAGGCCAGGTCTATCTACATTAGCACTCAGTGGCTTTTTATGAGCTTTTCTAAACTCTTGAATTATGTTACTGATTTTATAGACAAAGTGACAGCAGAGGTTTGCAAACTTAGAAACAAGATGTGGCCAGAGCAATGGGTTACATCTGTCAGTGAGACTGTGACTGTCTTTAAGGATCTGGAGCAGTGGTTGGCTGGAGGCTGGAATGAGCCCTTGCATATTGGTCAAAGAAAAATAAGCTCTCTTTTTTCAAAACCATTCCTAAGGGCTTCTTAACAGTTTCCCAGACTGTTTTGAGGAATACCTAATTAGGGGCTGCCAGAAGATGGTTAGGATCAGGACCTCCCTATTTTCCAGGCAGTGGATGTTTTATTAGGCTTTCATAGCAAGGAACCGAGCTGGGTTTGGGGGAAAAGTAGGCCTTGTTTTCTTCCAGGGTGGCTGGCATCTGCACAGCTGCCAGGACTTTAAATGTCTGCTGCAGGGCAAATGAAATGCTGTGGGAGCTGAAAACATGTTTTCTTTAAAACTCCAAGTGGTAATTATGCTAACTTTGCTTTTGCTCAGTCCAGAGTGTGTCTCTGCTAGGATTGGACTGTCAAAATGCCAGTCTCAGAAAGTGTCCTGTATCCTGCTGAAAGGGCTCCTGCTACCCCCCAGGAAGGTGTTTGTGTCTGAGCACACAGGTGCCTGTACTGGTCACTGCAGCCCAGGAGCTGCACTGCCAACAGACCAGGCTGGGAAGTGCTCCTGCCACTTGTGCACTTCCTGCCCTGCTCAGGGGCTGCTCTGGGTGAAGGGGCCTCTCTACTGCCCTGAGAACTCACCTACAGCTCAGCTGTAAATAGAGAAGGGCTTGCCAAAACCCTTCTTCGGGGTGTCTGAAGCCAGAGAACAAAGCTTTTGGAGAGTTCTTCACCTCAGGGTGAGTTTCCGTGTCCAGAATTGGTCAGCCAAGTGTGTCCTTTTCAGCAACAGGACTTTGAAGTGACTGGGAATAATGTTATGTTCTGACCCTTACCTGGGAATCACGAGTGTCCTGTTCTCATGGGAATTACTGTGTAATTTTTAGACAACAGTTACATTACGTTCACTGGTTTGTAAACCATATTTAAGAGAAATATAAGTCAAAAGGGTAAAAATTGAAAGAAAAATGACCTCCTTAGTGCTGCTATATCCCAACCGTGGTTGGGAACAGAGAATATTTGAATTTTGGGTTTCATTAGCTAAGTGCAGAATCAGAGAATTAAAAAAGCATTTTGTCAGGAGTGCCATGCGTACTCAGCATTAGCTCTCAGTAGACAATTTTCCTTCTTTAAAGACAGGATGGATGAAAGTTTGTTATGATACTAAATTTTAGTATTTTGCATTCTAAAGGAATATCTTTGTTTCAAAACTTTTAAGTATTGAAATGAAGTATTCTGGTTTTGATAATCCTGTGTAACTTCTTTCAGAAGCAAACATTTTGATTGTGGCCTCTTTATTGTGGTAATCCTTGAGTATGTGACATTTCATTCTACTAGAATAAAATGTGATTTTTATAAGCAGATGATCAGTTCAGAATTAAAATCAGTGTAATCTTCAAGTCAGCTAACATGCACTATGGCTTTGTTTTCCACAGTGTCTGAAACTTGGAGTGACGAAACATGTCTCAGTCAGGTGAAAAAGTGAAGGTAAAGAGATGGCTGCATAGCCAAAATTTTGTTTAGAATCTGTTCAACTTCTGAAAATACTCATAGTTTTAATGAAGTGGTAAAATTGTGAATAAATGATACCTTATTGCTGCAGATGTGTTCCTTAAAAGGAACCGTTTAGTAGAAACAGAGCTTGCATGTGATTCTCGTAATAGGCTTCCTGGTGTTTGCCTGAGTTTGCTTACACAGTTAAATTGGTACTTTTACCTCAGGAAACTTCATTTGACAAACCTTCATTTCTAATGTTTTTGGATTGTTAGCAAATAAATAATTACCTTTTAAGCTGTATCCCCTCTGCCCCACTGGAAATGTCTGGCATTGTATAAAAAATGTTCTCATCATAAATTCATCTGTGAAGAAAACCTCTGATTCCAGGTAGTTCATAGGTCCCTAAATCAAGTGGCTGCAGTTCTTGTTTAGGCTCCTACCAGGTTTTCAGTCAATGGATAACAGATGGTGAAGCAGCCTGCTCTGTTTATAGCCCGAATCTCTTTGATAAAGTTTTTCAGGCATGTTTCTTTTTCCTGCTTTTGTGTTAGAAGTTAAAGATTGTGAAGATAGGTGAGCACCTTAACAAGCCAAAGATACATCTCTGTGTAACTGTGTCTTGGAAATCCCTACACGAGTACAATGTTCCTGTGTTTTACCTGGGAGCATATACATTGTTTTTAGAGAAGATAGTAGCAGCAAATACTAAATTTTAACAGATTTTTTTTTCTATTTTTAGCTGTATTTACATCTTAAGATTGATAATAGTGTGCTCTTGCAAGCTTGCAGATGTTGATTTTATGCAAGGGGAGACTTTTGTTTGTGTAGCCCAAGGTACTGACTGGTTTCTGTTGATACATCAGCCTTGGTCAATGGGCCTGTGTCAGGGTCTGCCTTGCTACAGCAGCAAAAATAGTTTCATTCTCTATTTTTCCATGTGCTTTTTATACCTCTGCCCCTTACTGTGTAGAATCAACTGAACTTGTTTTCAGCTTTGAAGGGGGAGAAGGATCTCATTTATTCCCAACGTTTGTTTCCTTGCAGTTCTCTGACTCGGCGGGGTACGTGGGCTTTGCTAACCTGCCCAACCAGGTTCACAGGAAATCTGTGAAGAAGGGCTTTGAGTTCACTCTCATGGTGGTTGGTAAGTCACTTCTTTAAGTGTTTTTGACTGCTGTACAACAACAGTGAAATTTCTTTCAGAGGTGTATCTCTCTTCCTACTTAGCAATTGACTGTTACACAGAAAAAAAGCTTTGAACCTCTATACTTTCTAATTAAATCTCTTACCATTTTGTCCTGTTTCGTAGGAGGGAGTATTTGTAGTGATTAGGGGTGATGACTTTGAGCCAGCAGGACATTTTTGTGTTCCTGACTCATTGTCAGATGATGGGGTGGTTGTTTAATCTTCCTTTGACTCTTTTTCCCCGACTCAAGGCATGAATGCACATGGTCAGTATCTTGCTGTTGAAATGGTGATGCTGCTGTTCAGTACTGACTCACTTTTGTGTCAGAGTTAAACCTGTAATTTAAGAAATAATAAATAATAATAAACCCTGCCTGTTCTGTCAGTGAGCACCTGTGTCTTTGATGGAGAGTCCTTTAGGCACAAGGGTCTCCCAAGTGACATGTTGAATTATATCTGCATTGAATCAGTTTAATGTTATCCAAGTGCAAAGGGAGCCCACAGTACTGTCACTGTTCTGTAGCAGTTATTGAAAAATGAAAATGAGAAGAGATGCAGAACACTTCCATCTTATTCTCTGTGCTCTGTAGTACTGTTTAGGATTATTTGGTGGCAGTGTTCAGCAGTATTTGTGAGATAAATAGGTAATCTGTGTTATGTGTAGAGTTCTTGTTTCATGTAGTCTGTGATGACAGATAACTTTTCCATCTCCAAGATCAGATTAGTAGCACCTCCAGTAATACGACCAATTGTTCTAAATGCTGACTCCTTTGATTCCTTGGGCTAGGAAAAAAGTTATTTTTTTGAAACTCAGATTTAGTAGTTACATTTACAAGTTTATTACTTTGATGTATGACTTGAAGTTACAGAATTGTGAAACTTCTCAGGTGAATTTTGAATGGTTTTGGTTTCATGGAACGTACTTAGGCTCAGCTCTAAGGGTGGAAACCCTGACTCTTAGTTTGGGGTTGCTTTACTCGTTCTCCTTCCTAGCACTGTTCCAGGTTCAGTTTCTAGCTTAGGAAAACCATGAAGCTCTCAGAAATTTTCAATGGGAGAGCTACAGCTCCCGATTTTTGTAAGTTTAGATGAAAAAGTTTTAATTTCCCTTAAGTAACTGAACTGTCTCTAGGTCTACAGCCAAAGTGCTGCATGACCTTTCAGCTTTTATTGTGACATTTATTACAGTAAACTTAAAATTTTCATGTAACATTCATGAAAACACTGGAGCCTTGTTTTTCCGGTGTTTTCAAAGTGCTTAGCTGAACCTTTGATGTTTTTATATCAAAAGCTAGGGTGGATCCTGATGAACAAATTATTTTTCCTCCATAATGTGGGCCTGAGGAAGGATGAGGGGTTTTAAAAAGCTTGGAGTAAGACATTTATATGCTTAATAACCTGAATTGTTTTGTTTGTAGGTGAGTCTGGCTTAGGAAAATCCACTTTAATTAACAGTCTGTTCCTGACTGATCTATATCCAGAGCGTTATATTCCTGGAGCTGCAGGTAAATGTGCTTTTGCAGTTCCTCCAGCACACATCCTACAAAACTTCATGTTCTTTCAGTTAACATTGCTTCATTCTGATAGCCTCACCCATGACACCCTTTCTTCATGCTGTCTACATGTATTTTAATCCTCCAAATTGTATTTTGTTGAGTTGTCATTTTCTCATTTTTTTTTCCTTTCAAAGACTCAGCTTTTGTTTCTTCACCAGTTGTTATTAAAAACAAAACCACCCAAGCCTTTTAGGTGTCCATATACCTAAATGTGGCTTTGCTCCCATTTCCTCTCTTGCTTTTTGCCTCTAATGCCTTAAATCCTGGTTTTGACAGTCCAGCATGCTTTTGAGTATTCAAGTTTTATTTTTGCATATTGTTATGAGTAACCCCCCTTTTAGTTTATTGCTGCTTTTTATTTACAAAGACGTGGTGTTAAATTTTACCTCCCAGCTTGTTCTTTTCCTCTAAAATATTTGATGTTGTGTAGGTTACAATACACTCCAGATGGCAGTTCCTCCTCTCTTGCTCTATCTTGCAGGGCTTTCTGCAGCAATTGATAGGCATAATAACAATGCAAATGTTCCTTTATTTTAGAGAAAATAGAGAGGACAGTTCAAATCGAAGCTTCCACAGTAGAGATAGAGGAGCGAGGGGTGAAGCTGCGTTTAACAGTAGTTGACACACCAGGATATGGAGATGCCATTAACAGCCAGGACTGGTATGTGTGGAAATGCTGCTTTGTTAATAGAGTGTGTGTCTTCTCAAACTCCACTCCAGTGTGTCTGTGCCCTTCTACAACTTCCACTTTCAATTTTCTAACTGCTTTCTCCTGTTTTTAAGAGGTTTGGTTGGGGTTCTCCAGGCTCTGTATGATTCTGCCCCAGAATCAATGGCCTTTCCTCCTGTAAGGCTCTCTGACAACTGCAGTCAGCTTTTTGTCTCCATGGCCATTCCAATAGGGTGGAATTATGGAGGCAGGAATTTTCTGTTTGTCTTTTACTTTCTGTGTCTCTGGCCATCCGGTTTCCATGTTTTTAAGACAGTACTCTTCATTCCCTGTCCTTCATAGGTACTATTAGCAATTTGGGTAGCTGCTGTTTTTTTTTATGATGAAGTTACTGCTTAGCTCTCTCTGGCCTAAATGTTGCTGGTAGTCTTTAAAGGGTGAAGTAATTGTCAACAGATCCACTACACAACATACAGAATTGCCTTAACATAAGGGTCGTGAAAAAAGACAAGGGTGAAATAGGAAGGAACTGGGCAGGTTGTAACAAAATTAGTTCATAAATGTAATTTCCAAATAATCATACTCAGGCAATTCTCTTTTGCTGTGGAAAACTGACAACTCTTTTCAAATAAAGGTGAGATGTATTACTGTGCTTATGAGGATGCCTGAATCCAGTGCAACTGGAAGCTGAATTTTGAGCATCCACATGATTGTCTTTTAAGAAGTGCTAACAATATTTATTTTGCTTAAATATTGACACTTGACACTTTTTTCCTGGTGGTGGTGGTAAATCAAAGGCAAACAGTGTCACTGTGCAGAGGGAGGAAGCGTAAAACTAATACAGGTTGATTTGAGTCCTTCAGTATGAGTTAAAGGGCAGGAAAGAGACAAATACCTGATCAAATAAACATCTATAATGCTAATAGACTGTGTTGTAGTCTCTCACTGACAGAATGCTGTGTTATCTGGAGCATTCTGAAGAACACAGTTATCAGGGTTTTTCTCTTCTTTCTAGGGTGTGTATGTAGGAACACAGCAAAAGTGAAGGCACTGAAGTTCCATAAGACACAAAATGAAAGTTTGAAAGTGAAGCTCTAGTGAGATTTTTATTTTCCTCCCACTTTTCCTACTTTAGTAAGTTGAAAAAAAGTTGAACTTTTGGAATAACACAAAGGCATCTCTCTGGACTGCACCACGGTCTTGCTTATTTTGTGCACTGTTGACTAGAGCTTCCTTCCGCTGCAGCCAGAGCTGAGCAGCCTGTGCATTGTGTTACTGAGAGCTCTTCCTGTTGATTGTGTTCTAATGCCCTTTGTTTATTCTGTTCAGATGTTTCTTAGAGACCTACGTGTTGGGATTTTCCCCCTCTCTTTTTGGAGGCTTGCTGAATAGAGTCAGTCCATGGTGATTCAGACCCAGGAGAAAAATTTACCATTTTGTACGTGGTTTTTTGGGACAAATCTTAAACATCAAGATACGTGACAGGAACAAATAGTGCTTACTTACTGCAAAACAAAAAGATGTAGCTAATGACAGCTCTTTAGTCTAATTTTCTTATGTCACACAAAAAGACAGTGAGTCATGGCAAGTGTCATTTGACAAAGTCTGTTAATCTTTCCAGGATGTCCCAGGGACTCGGATGGACAGACTCTTTGTTCTGAACTGCAGTGAAGGCAAACTCAGTGCAACCACCTTCCTTCCTTGGTAGTTCAGAGGAAGGAGCAAGTTTGTGTTCTTGAACTCCAGTTTGTGTTCAGGAGCATTTCCTGCAGTCATGGGTAACCGGTGCATGGTGCTGATCGTGAGCCAAGATTTATAAAGCCCTTTTTTTGGGAAGGCTGCAATTTGTGCAGACTATTTGTATGTCAGGGTGATGAATTTTACTAAGGCTATTTTTGAACAGATGTCCTTGTACCTAAAACAGGGTGTGAGGGAAGGTGAAGGAGAACCACAGTTAACCAGAGTGATAATTTTTTAGATGCTGTGTGAAGCTTTAGTGCTAGCTGGGGTTCTGTATTGTACAATCAAACCACACCCAGAATTGCTCATGGCAGCAGTTTAAGCATGTTTGGAGAACAGCAGAGTTCTTTCTGGTCGGAGGTTTGACACGTTCAGCATCTTTTCCATGCATGAGTATGTAGGGGTCATGAGAGGAGCATGTCCTTGAAGTAACATCTCTCATGAGATAGAAGAGAGAGGATCTAATCAGGGGAGGAACAAAATTGCTTGACGCACAGATTTGGTGTGAAATCTGGCCTCAAGAGGAGGGCTGACAAAACCAGCCAGCAGGTGAACTTGTTAGATGCTGCTGATCGTAGGCTTTGTGTCACCTTGCAGTGTCACAGGTCATTCTTTGAGAGCTGCTCTCTGGCTGATGCTAAATTTTTGAGTTTGTTTTTAAGCTGTTTTAAATGATATTCTGTGGGTGTTGGCAGCTTGATAATATCGCCCATTTTCCCCCCGTGGGTTTAAATGCAACGTTGTGTTGTTTGCTGTTCTAATCCAGGATGTGCTGTCTCCTCAGCAATGACAGCACGGGGTATCAGCCAGGTGTTTCCTGGCAGTCAGGAGGTACAGGACACTGACACCATATTTATGGGGAAAATTATAGCTGTTAGAGCTAGAGAGCTGCACGTAAACCAGTGATATTGCCAGAGAAATGTGTGATAGTTCTTTCCCATTGTTAGTGCTTGGTTTCTGACCTGTATGTCTTCAGTCTCATTACCTTTTACCAGCTAAGAGGAGAAGTATCAAAGATCAACAGGAACATAAGCCATGTTGTTGTATTCCAACCCGTTTAGGTATCAAGATGCAGGCTTTTAAAAGAGCAGCACTAAGGTCAAAACCCCGTAAATTCCATGTTTTGCTGTGTTGTCCCCCAGTATGACTTAGAACAGCCAGATCTCGCAAAGATGTAAATGTGTGTGTGTGTATATATATATATCTATCTATATATATCTATATCTATATCTATATATCTATATCTATATATATATATATGTGCTGCTATGGATTTATTCCTTCTCCATCCAAAAGCTTACTCAACTCTGGAAAATCAAATTCCCTCCAGGACCTCTTCCATCATTCTTATTCCTTTTGTTTATCATCTTTACAGCCGTGCAGCGCTGGGTTGACTGTTGCCTGTTGAAATATTTGCCAGCATTCTGGGTTCATTTGCCAGATCACTGATTTTTCTTCTATTCTCTTGTGTGTTTCCCCCTTAAATGTCTTGGTCAAATTGGTGCTTTTTCAGCAACAGAAATATGGATGATCCTATTTTTCAAGTCAAGCTCTCTAGTTTTTCAAGTCAAGCTCTCTAGTTTTTCCCCAAGTAGTTTAAGACATGTTCATGACACACAATCATTTGCCTAATCTTATCTACATCTGTGTGTTCATTTCCCTTCCCCTGCAGTATTTAATATAAAGTGTGCTTTTGTATTAATGATGTTTGCAGGTGTCTGCATGCTCTGGAATAGCTTAAAATCATCTTCTTAGTAATGCGTTGTGTTTTCGCTCTCTAGTCACTGCTCTTTGTATCTCAATAGTCAGTGTAATCAGATTTTGTGTTCCTTTACTTCTTTGTAGGGAATATTTTAAATTGCCTTCAACTAAGTAGGAATTACTTTTCTTTGTCAACAGAAAAGGATTCTGTAAGGTAACAAAAATAGCTTAATAAATCATGTGATGCTTGAGCGCATGACTTGCAAATGTATTTGTATTTAAACAGACTAGAATACCAGAATTTTCATAGGTAACTATAGAAACCTGGTTCTAGGGTCAGGGTTGTAAATGGAGAGGATATCCAGGATATGTCATTTGTCAGCTGGTTTAAAACCAAATCCTCACCCCCTGCCCCCAGAAAAAAAGGCAGAAAAATCCTTGGTCTTCTGTTCCTGTCTCTGTTGTCTCAGCACTGAGTGCTTTTTTCTGAGCTTGCACTGGAACTTTTTATCCAGTGAACACAGTGGCTCTAGGCAGAAGTAGGGAAATATCTTTTGACATTATCAAAATGTTTTTCCTCAGTACTAGGTACAATGCTAGGAAGTTGAATTTTTTGTAACAGAAATGTTTTTAATAAAAGTGTGATTCTCCTCCTGTTCTTATCTTTTCACAATTCTTCTTTCATTATTTTAAAGCTGATGTAAGATGCCTCTCTCTCCCCTCCTATCCCACAGCTTCAAAACAATTATCCAGTACATCGACAACCAGTTTGAGCGGTACCTGCACGACGAGAGTGGCCTGAACAGGCGCCACATCATAGACAACAGAGTCCACTGCTGCTTTTACTTCATCTCTCCTTTTGGGCATGGGTAAGAAAACACCCTGGAACTTAGGTTTTTTAGGGTATTATAGCTTGTTCATAAGTCTGTTCATTACCTGAACTGGTAACTTAGCTGTTAATTGAGTTGCTTCCCAGCCTGTCAGTAAGCCAATGCAATTAAAATGGTCTTTTGGGGATTAATGCACTCCTCTGCTTTGTCCCCTTTTTGACTTTTAATATTGTTTTAAATGAGTCAGTGTTAATATTGTTTGTCTCACAGAAACATAAGCACTTTTAATATGCAATTTATCTTATAGTGACAATTTTAATTACAACTAAAGCTTTACACGACCAAGGTGATAAGCAAAGGGCTCTGACTTAATTTGTTATGGAGATACTGTTTATGTAGACACTTGAAATAAATAGTCTTTAATACGTTTGGTCTGTTAAAAAAGCAAACAACACAAAACTCCATGCCTTTTTTAAATCTTTTTTTCTCCTATTTGTTGGCAGGCTGAAGCCATTAGATGTAGAGTTCATGAAGGCCCTTCATGGAAAAGTCAACATTGTGCCTGTGATTGCCAAGGCTGACACGCTGACACTGAAGGAGAGAGAGAGGCTGAAGAGAAGAGTAGGTCTAACACTGGTCATGAGAACAGAGCAACCCGTGTTAAAGCCACAGAAAGTCATTTCAGACTAAAGAGGGGTGAATGATATTGGCCAAGGACATAATGTTCAGGAAGTGTGAGGTGGGAAATCTTCCCTGGAGTCTGATGTGCTTTATCAGTTGATTCAGACCCAGTGCATTAATTTGTGAAGTCTTAACAGATTTGAACCCTGCAATCCTGTGAATTTGTACGACTTTAATAACTTACCCCTTGAGCAGTGTAGAGATAATTAGTACTTCTAAAATGCAGTCTGTATTTTACACCAGAGTAAACCTTTTCATGGTAAGATTACATCTTAATCTTCTATATTACCTTTTCATGACAGTTGTTTTGTGATCCTCTGGCTTCCCAGGGTCCTTTAGAATGTTATTGGATCTTTATTCCAGGGGTTTTCCTGTGGGAGTGCTTTTCTGTTTTCTTGAAGGGGGACTACAGTTCCATTTAACTGGAAAAATAGTATAGTTAAAATCATGCCTGCAAAACAGCACATGATCTGAATTCACCCTAAGTTAGTGGATTTGTTTGGGGCTCTTTTGGGTGAACCAGTGCCACGGTGACAGGTGTGAGCATGGTTTGTATGGGCTTGTAAACAACTGCAGTTCAGCATTGCTGTTGTGTTTGTATAAAGCTCAGTGATGGCAGAAAACTTGCCCAAGAAATGGAATAAACCCTCTATCTGAGGAAGTTAAAAGTGGGGACAGTTGTGACTGAATGAACCTTGTCTGCAAAGACAAACATCCACTGAAGGGGGGGAGAGGTATTTATAGAGAAGGGACCAGCATATGGGGAACAAGGTGAAAAGAGGAAGGAAATTAAAAACAGTCCATTTGTTGAGATAAAAAGGACCTCTAGGTCTTGCTGGGAGAAATTCTGTCCAGGCTCTTGAGCTTCTATTGTGTTCCTCCACAAATGCTGTAAGGAGATGACAGGTGCACTGTGTGCAAATTGAAAGAAGTCATAGGGAAGTAATAAAGCAGAAATGTGGCTGATTATGCTGGGTTTTTGCCTCTCTTTTTCTGTGGCTGTACCGACTTGGTGAAAGATTTGTATCTCACAGTAATATTGTTTGCAGAGCTGCTACTTTTTATGAAGAAACTGTATTTGGTCTTTCAGCAGGGAACTCCAGCTCAGTTTTCATAGGTGCTTACTTGTTAGTTCAGCACTTGGGACCAGAATGGTGTTGAAAGATTCTAAGGAGGCATTTAAGTGGAACATTAATAATTTCCAGTATAATTCACAGGGAATTTGAATGTTCTGCTTCAACAGTTCAAATATGTAAAGTAAACTGAATAAAATAGGTTCTAACTACAGTCATCTTTCACAAAAGCAGTTCTTAGGTTAAATGAAGAGGAACATAGTCTTGCTAGGTTTCAATACTTGCTGTAATTTTTGGGGGCTCCTATCTGTGCTCTTTTTATCTGCTGCTGGATGATTTGTCTTAGGGTCAAGCCCAGCATGGTGGACGTGCTGTTTGACAGTCGCTTCTCTGTGTTGTTAACACTGGATTTTAGCTAAAACATGGCAGTAGTGCAAACAAACATTTTACATTTCCCATATGAATTGGGAATTGCTTATTTTTCAGTACACTTCTGGAAGTAATGTTAGATTGAGGGTTTACGGTGTGCATTTATTGTGGAAGATGGAGATGAATCCCACTGTACATATCCTGTGATGAACAGATTGATTTGAAGGCAACTTCTTGTGACCATATTCAGTGCTAATCCATGTCCAGCTCTTCCTACTTTGAACAAAGTTACTTTTAACTAACTGATCTTTAAAACAGTCTTACCTTGGGCATATGGACACCACATTTATGCATTGTCTGAGTGCAGCGAGTTGGATGTAGTGTGAGGGAGTGGTTAGGAAACAGGTAAACAAGTTTTCATTATTTTTATACTGCTGGCAAAGGTCACTCTGCAAACTGAGTTTATATTAAGTCAAATGTATAATGTGGTTCCAAAGCTTTGAAAGTCACAGCTACTGTATATTGTTCTAACTCAAGGCATCTTGGCCAGCAGAGCCTCTAATCAAGCCTAGGAATCAAAAGCTGCTGTGCTGACGCAGCTCCAGCCGTCCCTTTTTAGATGTTTCTGCCATTTGGCCGTCAATCTGAGGGCAAATGTTTTTGTTTTGCCGCTGTGGACTGAGCAGCAAGATTAGCTTATGGTGCTTGCAGAGGAAACCCAGCTTGGAGTAATTCCTGTTTGGTCTTTCTGGAATTCAAAGTTATTTTTTAAAACTCTTGAGTGGGAAGAAATGCAAGACAGTTTCACAAGCTGTGCCATGCAAGGCTGCTAAGGAAACATGCTCAAAAGAATGACTTCATGAGAGGGGAACTAATATTTTGACTTTTTCTTTTTTAATTTCCCATGGGAAGGCTAATCTTTAAGAACACAGAATCCTCCGAGGCCAATAAAAATTCAGATTTGAAGAAGCAAAATGCTGTTTCATTGTTAGGCCCATAAAATACAGTTTGTTTTTATTGCAATTCTTTTTCCTTTCAGGAAAGCACTAGGTTTAACAGCTGTAATATATTATTCTAGCACCCCTTGCTGTTGGCTTTCCCGTTATTGTTTCACTTGCATTTTATCTTCAAGATCTCAGCCAGGTTAAATGTGCTTTCTTGTTTTATGCAGCTTGAAGGCATCACACTGCAGCACTGCCCCACCTGTCCCAGCTGTGCATCTTTTATTATCATTTGGTGACAATTTAGTTCTCTTCCATTTTGCAGAAAGTAACAACGTGCATTGAGTTAAATGCCATTGTGTCAATGTAGCTGTTAATTGCTTCTTGGCAACACTTATTCCCAAATTTCTTTCTGCTTTAAAAAATGCTGCTGTCTGTGTAGGTGGGGGCTCATGATATTTTATTGAGTGCGGGGGATGTTTGTATACCTGGCAGGAAAACACTGTCAGGGGAATAGCTGTGCTTCAGACGTGGTCTTTCCTCTTCTAACGGTCTGGAGAATTGTTTGATTTTAAACAGCTGTTTGATAATCACATTCTGGTTGGACAAGTTTCATTTATACTGTAGCTGTTGGTTGCCATCACGACAGAGGATGGAGGAACCCAACAACAGCCAGAGAAGCTCATTAAGAGCTCTCATCTGTTTGAAGTCTGCTTGTACTTGTGTTATTGAGTTAATCTCCAGTCATATGTGTAGTAGTGGCATCACAAGTGCTTACACAGACTTTTCTGAATATTTTTACAATGACCTCAAAGCCCTCCCTGATTTTCCCAAAGTTTGTCCTCTCTCTGAGTCCATTAGTGCAGTAGTGCAGCTGCTTGGGTCAGGGGCTGTCTGGGGGTTCCAGTAGCAGCTCGTTAGGGAAAACTCCTCTAGGAAGTTTGCAGAGTCCACCTTTTCTGCTCTCCTCATACCCTTCACTGGGAGAAACTCTTGTCAGTGTGTTTGGTGCAGGGACACGAGCTGACTGTCATGTTTTCAGCAGTGTGGCAGCAGAAACATTCTCTTCAGTTCTGAAGAAAGGATTGACTTGTGCCACCTTTTGAAACTGCCCAAGGCCCAGAGTTATTTTGGCTGCTCACCCCTGTGGTGATTTCATTAGGAAAAGAATGTACACAGGAATATGGATACAGTGTTTTTATGTAAATCTCAGACATTAGTGACAATAAAGAAAACTGTTTAGGAACAGGTTTTTTCTTAGTGGATTTTTAATGACTTTCTCCAGTTTTAAGTAGATAATGAGCTTTTGTCTCTTTTGATTGAAGAGGCAATACAAGCTGTCTTTTAAATTTTTGTACACATTAAATGCACAAAAATATACTGTGGCATGGGCTGAGTGGTTTTGATGCTGTAACTAATGAATCCCTTCTCCAAGTTCGTTGCTTTTATTCTTCCTTCATATAACCTCACTTTGCTTTTGTCTGCTCTGTATTATGTGCCATGTGAATCTTCTGGCATTTTGTAATGATTTACTTGCTATGTTTTCTAAAAATGCATTTATCTTTTGTGCCTTTTAAAAAAATCTTTAAGCCTGTGTTATTTGGTACTTTGGACACTGAATCAGGTGCCTATTTGTGACAGACTAGTAAATCAATGATAGATGTTTTTAACTGAATACCTCTTCATAAAATAAGAATTTACTATTCTTCCTTTTTTGTAAACTTTCAGGTTCTGGATGAGATTTCTGAACACGGCATTAGGATTTATCAGCTCCCTGATGCAGATTCTGATGAAGATGAGGAGTTTAAAGAGCAAACTAGAGTTTTAAAGGCAAGTTTCCCTCCTAATTTATTATTTTGCTGCAGTAGTTCTTCAATCTACAATATGCCTAAGGGTACTTTTACAAGGTGTTGAAAATTCCAGTTATCTTTGGATATTGACTCTGAATTATAATCCTTATTATTCCAATCCCTGTTTCATCAGAATTCCAAAGGTAGTATTGTGACTTTCTCTTCTCTTCTAAGGGAAAAGCCAGTGTTCACCAGGAACTATAATTTGCAGTCTGTGTTCTGACTCAAACGTTTCAGCAAGCAGGGAGAGAGTGTGTGTTATGGTTGCTGTACTGATTAACAACTTTCCTCCTGTTAGATGAGATAATAAAGGTTTTACTGCAGTAATTTCCTCTCTGTGCTGTGGTATTTGCAAAGGTGCTTGAAGAATGTATCTGCAATTCTCTCTCCAGCTCCTGCAGTCTGTGTGTGCAGTGTGTTTGTGTTGGCTGTTCTCCATGCTGGCTGTGGCAGATGACACATCGTGCCCAGACTGTGCTGGAACAGTCAGGTGTTCCCAGAGCACAGCGTCATTTCCTTCTGGGCCTCTGCTCACACAACTGAGCCTCACAGAGCTACAGGTGTTCATTGGGAGAGGTTGCCTTGCCTAGAATAGGATTTATTGCTTTTCTGATGGGGAAGGGTTTTAGCAGAGAGCATTTGTAACATTTCTTTCCCCTCTCTCCTGTCTGTTATTTAAGGCTTTGTGCTTTCTTTAAAAAAAAAACAAAAGTACAGAAATCAACCGGCCAGAAATCAAACCAGTAACTTGTTTTTCTGTCTCAACTAGGCAAGCATTCCCTTTGCTGTTATTGGATCCAATCAACTAATTGAGGTGAAGGGGAAAAAAATCAGAGGCCGCCTGTATCCCTGGGGAGTTGTGGAGGTTGAAAATCCAGAGCACAACGATTTCCTCAAGCTGCGCACGATGCTCGTGTGAGTAACGGGACAATGGTCCCCTCTCTGGGGCTGACGTCACTGTGACAGTGACTGCACTTACAACAGCAGGAATCCTTAACTCAAAACTGGTTCTCATGGCAGTGCAGAGTGACATTTTAGTCCCCTGCAGCTTGTTGGGCTGCTGTACCCTCTGATCTCCGACTTCAGAAAATATTTTCTGTATTTTACATTGCCAGATATATGTGGGTTTATGCCTTTATGGGAACTGATTTGGTGGCTTTACTTTTCAGTTGAAGTTTTGTTATGGTGCAGTCGGTGGGCAGGGAGGCTTTTAAAATATTTTTCCAAGTGAAAAGTATTCTTAAAAGCAAAGTGCAATTTTCCTGGCAGTGCAGGAAGTGCTTTGTTAGATGTGGTGCCCCGCCCCTTTCTGATTTTAGCTGATACGGGTATTCTGCCTGCGTAAATGGCTTCCAGGGATTTTTTTTATAAACGATGTTCTGCTGTTGTTGGACATGGAATTCCATTGTGTCGTTCCCAAGTCAGTCTGGCTGGGCAGGGATTGCCCTCTGCTGGGCACTGGGAGCAAACGGGTTTTCCTCTTCCCTGACGATTGGAAGGCGTTAGGCAATGTCAGCTGTTGTGTGAGCCAAGCAGCTCCACCTAGTTCTGTTACAAATTATACTTAACAGCACTTCAGATTCATAACATACTTCAGGAATTACAGGATTTTTCTGAATAACTGTCTTTGCAAGGTTGTTAATGCTGCAAAGACTGGTGTAAACAAGTCACCTAAAGCAGTGGCTGAGAGAAGGACAGTGTGCTTTGGGTCTGGGAAGAACAATGCTGGGGGCACTTAGCTGTGAATTAAAGACCAGGGAGCTCTGGTGGCTCTATGGCAGGCTGGCTCTGTAAGGGTTTACTTCTCTGGGAAATGCATCCATTGGATAAAACAGAAATAGAAGATAAAAGGGGTGATTTTCTTTCCTTTGATGAGATGGACAGTGTTCAATGGCCCTTTGCCTGTTCCAGAACACACATGCAGGACCTGCAGGAGGTGACCCAAGACTTGCACTACGAGAACTTCCGCTCGGAGCGGCTCAAACGCACTGGCAAGTACGTGTGTGCTGCTGGGAGTCCCTTCTTCCACTGGGACATTGCACTTGCTCTTCCTCCCAGCTAATCCCTGGTTGTTTCTCATGAGATTCCAATCTATGGAATTACTGAAACTTGTATGAAACACTTCTGGAAGAGAGTAATGCACAGCAGGGTGCTGTGCTTACAAATGGCTGCTTGTTCTGTACCCATTCCCTTTTCTCTGTGCAGTGGGCTGCAGGCAAGGTAGGTTTTTATTAAATGATGTCTGCTTGGAGGAAGTAAACACGAGTGGGCACATTTAAATAGGCCCCAGCTTACCTGATCAGGTAGGACACTGCTGCTCCAGTTACTGCAGGACTGCCATGGTGGCTGTTCTCTTGCTCCTGCATATATAGCTGAAGAGAGAAGTTTTGACCAATCAGAATTTTCTGATAATGTCTGTTGGTTTTATGGAGTTTATTTTTTTTTTTTTCTTCCTGGTAAGATTTTTGTCCTTGGCAACTTACTGAAAAAAAAATGCATGTACCTTTCCTGCATCTTTATGGATAGTAACTGGTCCATACTCCACTTGTTCTTTAAGTATTCAGCAAAGCATTTTGATCTTAAAGAGAAAAGGAAATGACCTACGCAGCTTTTTATTGGTTTGATTTTTGTACCATGGATAGATAGTGGGGGAAATCTCTTCATTAAATTGCAAAAAAATCCGTATAGCAGTGAAAAAATGGAATTTTAAGAAATGGAGAGTGGATAGCAGGAGCTGGTGAGGTAAAGATGACCTTTTACAAAAGGGAAGCATGAGTTTAAGAATGTCCCAATTTCCCCTGTGCAGAGACATGTAGCCTTTTTTAACGTTACATTAATTGAAATATGACCCTTAAATCTGTTCTTAGAGGTTTTTAGTTCTGTGTTTTATACTATCAATGCATTCTTTTCTTCACTAGGCCTGTTGAAGAGGAAGTGGTAGACAAGGACAGAATCCTGCAGCAGAAGGAGGCTGAGGTAAGAGGGAACCTGTGAAGCTGTTCTTTGATGTAACATGCTGTGCTGCAGTGTCTGTGTGTGCAGCTGGAGCTGTGGAACAGCCCAGAGCAGGACAGGGGAGCTGCCCAGGCAGAGTTTGGGTCAGAGTCAGGGGCACTGTGGGTGGCAGCTGGCCCGTGGACTCTTGGCGCTAGGCAGGATATTTATCACTTCCCATTCCTGTGCTAATTTTCCATAAGAATATTTGCTATTTTAAGTATTGAAATCAGTTTATGTTTGTCAGCTACGTGTGCTGCTTTAAACAGTGTGTTGGGACAGACTGACAGTCTGAGGTCATTTCAGATCTGCAGGTACTCACTGCAAGCATGTTACCAGTACATTTCTTTTTATGGCTTGTGGCTATGGAGTAGAAAAAGGCTGTTGGGTCTCAAAACTTCCATGATAAAATAAATGTGAATATTTTTTCATCTTAATCCTGACTTAATAGTATTTCTGTTGCATCTTCAACATATGGATTTGGTGTTTCCAAACTCTGGTTTCTCACTCTGGTTCCAAGTTATTGCTAGGCTTTTCAACTTAGTATTTTTATGCTAAAGTTGTAAAGACTCAAACTTTTAGCCCAGTATTTAAATTCAAGGAGTACATTGCCAGTGCTTATAATTGCTTGCAATGTGAAAACTGAAGGCTTTCTGCCAATTGCAAGATAGTGTTTTTTTTTTAGTGTTTATCCTTCTTTTACGCAATTCAGCTTGGATCCAAGTCCATAAATGCAGGAAGGTGTGATTTAAAAGAGCATTGCGTATGTGCAGTGATTTGGAGTAAGAAATAAAGAGCTGCAAGCAGTTTTGTGTGTTTCTGAGGTGAAAGAATGACTCCCATACATGGAAATTTTTGAAATGATGTTGCTTTGGTCTGTGCATTTCCTTCTTCCTTTATAGCATCCATATTTAAAAATAGCTAACCCTGCTTAGCTATTGGCTAACCATGGCATATTGACATAAATAGCAGAAATGTTCCTAAAAGGAAACGCAGAAGCGGCTCATTATCACCATATTTAATGATATGAATTAGTGCAGATTGAATGAGCTGTGTATTTATCCCTGTATGACTCCATTCCAGCAGCACGAGCCCTGGGCTGGCTGTGCCCCCCCAGGAGTGGGAGCTGTGCAGTGTTGTGTGCCCAGTCAGTGCCTCCTGTGCCTGCTGGGTGTGCAGAGCAGCAGCCCCAGCAGCTGTCCCGCAGTCCAGGGGCCTGGACACTCTCAGGAGCACTTTGGGAAAATGCTTTTTGGTTTTCTTTTTTCTCCTTAGTGCTTCCGAGATTCAGGCAGTAGACTTAGAGATTTTAAGTCATGGCTGTTTCTCCTGTTATTTGAACTTTATAAATCATACATGTCTAATAGTTAAGTAGAAACTTGGGTATCCTTTAGAACTATTTATTTTAAGATTTATGTCTCAAAAAATTCTCCTATAACCATTTCCTCTGGAAACTCATGGTAGGGCAGGCACATTATTATATACTAGTCTATTCTGACCACTCTGTCTGAATGTATAGATAGAGTTTTAAATGTATATACATATATAATATGGAATGTGTCTTTTATGTAACATGGCTAAAGGGGTGAAATTTTGAATTTCTTGGAGGACAGTCTTTGGGAGTTTCCTCTGCGGCTAATCATCTCTGAATAATTGCTGCTGAAGTCGCAGAGGATTAGGTTAGAACTTGAAAAAACAAATACATTTTAACTTCTGCATTCTGCTGTCCCAAGGAGATCAAGAGGCTTTGCTGAATCCTCTGTAGATAAGCTGGTATGAAGTCCCTTCATCTCGAAATCATCCCTAAGGTTCAGACTGGGAAAAATCTGTGGAGGAAAGAGGCACAGAGGAAATGGGCTTGCATTCCATGGCCTTCACAGAGAAAACAAATATCCATTTCCCCTCCTGTTTTGCATTCCCATCAGTAACGGTGCTTGCAGTTCTATTTACAGTTTTGTGAGGTTTATATAACCTTGGAAGGAATGAATGCTTGGGCAAGTGCCAGGACCATCTTTATCAAGGCATCACTTTTGCTAAATGATCTTTTATTATGCCAAAGGATGTGGTCCCCAGTTCAGCAGTCTGGAACTGCTAATCTGTCATTTTGGATTTACTGCTCATCTTCTTGTGATTTTGCTCATTTGCAAGTGATGACCTGTTTTTCTGAGATGGGAAGTGAAAATAAGAATAAAGATACTCATGTTCCTTACTGTAAAGATGCAATACAGATTATTTTCATGTTGTAGTGCAAATGGGCACAAAGTTAAAGTGTGTAGTTTTGTGCCCTATTATTCCTACTCTGAAAACATCTCGTAATAAAAACCTTTCAAAGTTTCGAGAGGTAGTTCTTCCAGAAAACAGTTGGGCTGTGAGTACATGAAAACAGCAAGGACTGAGCTTTCTCTGGTTTCTCCAGTGAGCTATTCTGAGGCTTTTGGGCAAATCTTCTCTCCACTGCTTCCAGTGCAGTTGCTCAGCACTGGGCTGAGTGTGGTAGAAGGAACCACACTGCTGAAATTGTTTGCTCCTGTCCTTCCCCTTTGTGAGTGTGTTTAACCCTTTGGCAGCTGAGATGAGGAGCTCTGGGTCAGTGTGGGAGTCAGAGAGGGCACAGCAGTGGCCTGGGGGAGGTGAGGGTGTGAGGAGTGTGTGCAGGTCACTGCCTGGAAGTGCAGGGACATGTGAAAGTATTTTCTTGAAAGATAATGTGGAAACTTTTATGTGAAGAGACAGCACAAGTGCTACTGAAGGCTGTGTATCCGTGATTCCTGTGAGGGGCACGGATACCTTTGAGGAGGTGCATGGTTCATTTTTAACTCTTATTTTAAATGTTTGTTTCCTTTCTGTGTTGCTGCAGTAGTTACATGACAGTTTGAACTAAATTTTAGTCCTGACATGAGTAAATTAAGAGGTGTTTATGTCAAGGTTAAGTTTATTCTTTTGCCTTTTGTTATCTGAGAACTCACAGGAACGATTTGTTTTACCAGATCTCCAAACATTATTTCCTGGCTTCCTTTCCATGGTGTGCATTGGCCCTATGCTGTCATGTTGTAGCATCTGTTCTTCAGGGCCTGAATGTGAATGTATTAATGCTGCTCTTACAAGTGAGAGGAGTTGCTGCTGAGCAAGATCAAAGTCATTTTATGGCCTTGATGCTTGCAGTCCCCAACAGCAAAGGGAACACAGATGTGGATGTGACATCAGTGCCAGTCTTTGGTGTGATTCTTTACATTCTCCTCTATTAATAGCAGAGTTGTTTCTGTCTGTGCAGGAGATCCAGTAAGGTGAACATGAGCTGCTTTTGGTGTGTACTGTGATGTGGAGGAACAGCTCTTATGGCCCATCCTCTACTTGAGGAATTGTTACCACTTGAGCACAATACAGCTGGATTCTCTTTTTTTAACTCCACTCCTGAGCTGCCAGGATTCCTGCTGTGCAAACCATGTCCTGCCCAAGGTGTGCATCCTCCCTGAGTTCAGCACTGCAGTCCTGTAGTTATGGGACCAGGTTTTGCTGTGGTAACTATCGTTGCTCACAGGCTGTCTGCTGAGAATACTGTTGTGAAACTGGTAGTTGTAAGTTTGATTAGAGCTTGAGAGCCACAGTCTCACAGCAAAAAGCAACCATTATTTGCATAGCAAATGCTCAGTGAAAACCAGATCAAAATGCTGATGCAGCCCAGGATGCAGTGAAAAAAAGGTGTGCTTGAGTACCTTTCTGTTCTTCTTTTTTCTTTTTTTTTTTTTTGCCAGCTTTCCTTATGGAAAAGAAACTTATCTCCCAATGGCCATAGGAGACAACAGTGTGCCTGGTTTTGCTTAGTTTTTTTCACAGGCTTTGTGCCTGGAAGTTTTTCTACTGAATTACACTGAAATAGCTTCAGAAACTTGCCATTACTTAGCTAATGGACGAGACTGAGACTTCACCAGTAGGTCTCAAAAACTCCCCATGAGAATGGAAAAGGACAATCTTGTTACAATATTAATGTTAGAGCAGAGTAGGTCTCATGGGGCTTTTGTGCTGCCTACATTTGTGTCCTGTGCAGCATCTGATTTCTCTCATGGTATGGGCAGATTTTTATCCATGAAGGTTAAGAAAATGCAAGTCTCAGTGCTGTATTTAAGTCCTACAGTGATGCTGGCTATTAGCAGAGTTCTGTGTTTGAGCAGTCCCCATAGTACTTGGGCAGCAATATCTTCCCCTGTCATTACCGTTGGGTGGCTATTTTGGGAATGTTTCATGGCTCTGCTTGGAGTGCTCTTGGGAAAGCTCAAGTAGGAGAGCTTCCAAAAAGCTAGTTCTGTTCTGCTGGTAAATCTACAGAGAGGCAGTTCAAAAGACCAGGTGTCTTACATTTTTACAGATGGATCTTTGAAACTTCTTTTTTTATTGTATCATGGAATCAATGCAGCTCTCACTTCTGAAACTTTCTGCTTTTTTTTCCTCCTTCCTGCAGCATTATGCCATCTTTCTGATCAGGAGCTTTTTGGTTTGAGTATTTAGCAGAAAGATGTAGATGGGTTTATAATAATCCTTGCAGACTTAGCTGTATCTCATGCTGTTGCTGTGTGAATCTCCTTTTGTCAGAGGGCATCTCTGCTGCAGTCACAGGAACCTGAATTAGCCTCTCCTGAACCCTGTGCTGCAGCAAGAGGATAAGTACATAAGCC
Source organism: Lepidothrix coronata (assembly GCF_001604755.1). Classification (NCBI taxonomy): domain Eukaryota; kingdom Metazoa; phylum Chordata; class Aves; order Passeriformes; family Pipridae; genus Lepidothrix; species Lepidothrix coronata. The sequence goes on from NW_016690231.1 coordinate 460,421, forward strand.
AGCTAGTTCTGGGCAAGCTCTGTTACTGCTGGCTATGCTGCAATCTGTTTTTTACTCCTTAGTTAATCTTCAGTTTCTTACCATTTCCTAAATCTGTATCTGAGACCAGGCAAGGAAAAGTGATGTGGGCACCTGCAATTTATTTTTTCTGTTCTGTGATGTTTCTTTCTGGTTTTTCTTGTTTTGTGGTTGTTTTTTTGTTGTTTTTTTTTTTTTCAAACAGCCCAAACCAACAGCTCAACACCATGTACATGCAATCAAGTATTTGTCTCAGATTCTTTTGTATTGAATCTGATGCAGTAATGAGTGTCACAATAGTTAATGTGGTTCGCTGGATGAAAGTACAGTATGATTGTTTAAACACTGTGTTTTGAGTTAGAATTCCCCCAACCTCCTTGCAAATAACTGAAAGCAATTCTCTACTTCAATAAGATGACAACTTGCTATACAAGCCTCAGATTTTTACATGACCTCCAATTTGAGATAGACTCATACTTTATACAATGTGCATGGAAATAGGAGCCTATTTCCTTCCCAGTTTGTAACATGGGACATTTGTAGTTCTGTATGTGAAGCTTCCCCACCTGCATTTGGAAGGAAGTACCAGTCATTTGTAAACCAAATTAGAGGTATTTGCATATACATTTTGAAAATCTGTATTAGTGATCTTTCTTCTTTCTTAGGAACATTTGTTCCAATTAATGTTATTTTAAAAAAACCCCAAAACCCAACCAACCAAACAAAAAAACCCCATTATGTATAACTGGCCTTTTATGAGATGGAAACTAACTTATAAGTGTTATAAGAAAATGCCTTAAGAAAACAATTATTTCCATGAAAAATCATCGTTTAGATGTAAAAAATATTGGTTCTTTATATGTTTAGTCTGGCTTTTCAAATTTTATAAACATCTTTCTGTTTCTCTTTTGTAGTAGTTTTTAAATCCTGGCTGCATGTTCAGCTGTTCCCGTTGCTAAAAATTTGCAGAGTTCTTTGATAGCCAAAGGCTGAGTGTTCTTGCATGGTTTTGTGCTTTGAGCACTTGTATCAGAGCAAAGCTGCTTCAGCTCACTCAGGTGCATGTCTGCACGCCAAAAGGACATGCCTTTCTTACTGCAGATTAAATGGAGATTTACAGGTCTGTAAACAACAAAAGATTTGGACTTTATAGCTTAATTTTCATTATAAGTATTCTTCTGTGAAAGTTAGATGTAATGAACTGAAGAGTGTGAGATGGGGAAAACCAAAGTATTCAATTATGTGAATTATTGAACATTTCGAGCTTGTGAGGAAGAAAACAGGATCTGCATTCTACCATGGAGGAAAAAGATGTATGGTCTCCTGGATTTTTGGCCTCCTCCTGCCGTGCTTTAAACAGTGGGTGTGTCTGTGTTGCAGCTGCGCCGCATGCAGGAGATGATTGCCCAGATGCAAGCCCAGATGAGGATGAAGCCCGGGGATGACTAAGGTGTTTGACACCTGGATGCATCAGGTATTGCTCTTCTCACTTGTTTCCTCCTCTTACATTAGACTTTCACAGTGGTTCTTGTTAATTTTGCACTTTGGACTTGCTTTCACAGTACTTACAGAGGAGAAATGAGTGGTTCTGGGTAGACTGGAAAAGATCTGTGCAAATGTTACCTTTGCAGCTGTTTTTAAGACCTGTAAATGCTTATCCTCAGTGCCTTATTTTTGAATCATGTGGCTTTGTTTCTGTTAGCACAAGCTGCTCAGAAAATTGATTTGTTTCTATGTAAACAAAAGTTAGGGTGTTTTGGGGTATGCAGGCTGCTGCATTTATAACAGTTTTCTCAAAGAACCAAACAGAATTTTACGAGCTGGTCATGTGCAGTGAGTACAGACTCCCTTGGTGGTGTGTGTGATGTATGAGGTGGGATCAGAGCGAGCAAAGAAAAAAATTCTTGTAGCAAATATTAATTCTTTCTTCAGAATGCAGCCCTTCTGATATAATTCTTCTTTTAAATGCAAGAAGGAAAAACAGAAGGATATGAGGAGTCTTGTTGCTTAATACTTCAGCTTAATACTCTAGTTGTGATTGCTGGTCTTGTGGAATGTAAAGCTTGAATAAAATGGATTATATTATCCCTTATGACCTCGTGGCAGCTGCCAACATTCCAAGCCTAAAATAAGGAGATTTTTTGTTGCCTTTATTTGAACCTTCAGTCTTCCTGTTTACATAAAGAAGAAAAAAAAGTTTAAGAAATAAACTTATTCACTGGATTCTGATTTAAGCAGAAGTTGATGGTTTTACTGGTAAGTTCACTGTGATCTTTGAGTGAAGTAGTTAAGGGAAAGAAGTAATGCAGTCTCAGGTTTCTTACTGTCACAGTTCCAACTGTTGAAGATAGAGGAGTCTTCACATCATGTTTTCCAACTTCCATCTAAGATGTGCTTTCCCAGAGTTGGAATTTAAACCCTGAGGATAATTTTGTGGCTGACCATGCAGTGTGTGCAGGAGCAGTGTCTGACACAGCCCTCATTCCCTGGGCAGGAGCCTGTTCAATACTGGGAAGTGTTTCAGTCTGAACTGAAGGTTCCAAGTTTTCATGGTGACTTTTTTTGTCATCACATGGCCAAACTCTGAGCACAGCAATGGCTGTTTGCTGCAGGACAGCTAGTGCAGTGTAAATGGTTGGTACTGTTTTTTGCAAAGGAGCTCAATTCTTTGTGCAACTTACAAATCAATTTTAATCACATGGCACCTTTACACTCGTATTCAGTCAGAAAAAACCCACTGTAGGTGTAATAACCTTGTCCATAGTCGTTTGCAGAGCAGAGGATGGCAAATGGTGCAAATGCATTCAGAGTTCTGTCTTGAGTTCCTAGATGCTGGCTTTGCTGTGAAATCAGGCTCTGGGGGCTGATGGGATGTAGTATTCCCACTGATGGCTAGCCAGTGATGGCCCCAGATTCCCTGTGTGTCACAGCTTCTGCAGTACTGGCTATGGTATTTATAAAGCTGACCTGGAGCAGAGTTTGTCCCAGGCTGAGTTTGCAGCCATGGCTACGGAAGCAAACAGAGTTCAGGCCATGCTGGTGTGCCCAGGGCAGTGTTACCCTGTGGGTACCTCACACTGCTGACCTGGAGTGCAGCTTGGACCACTGAGGGTGCTAAGCAGGGGAGATTTGCAGATTTAACTGTTCCCAGGATCTTGTTGTGATTCAGTTGGAACTGAATCTCGAGGAAGTTAATTGGTCTGAAATACCGAGTGGGGACAAATTTGGGAAGGATTTGAATGAGATCTTCATACATGGAGGTCCTGCTGTTTCTTTGGAATTCGCTGAGCTCCATTTCTGCAGCTGCTGTGGAAATCATGTTTGACAGATTGCTTTCAGGAAAGAGTTTTGAACTTATTTTTTGTTACCCTTGAGATGCTGCTGCTGTAAGTTATTGGCCAGTATGCACAGTCAGAACTGCAGTTGCAGTCCTGCTGAGCCAGGGTGTTGCTATATGATCCTGGCAGCATGTTGAAGTGAATCCTCACCCAGAACTTACCCTTAGGCAGGTTTCTCTCATGCATGTTAAGTGACTTTGCAGTTCAGGAGGAATGACGAGTTCAACCTCCAGCATTCCCATCAGATTTATTTGCTGTATTTTATTTAACTCACTATTTCTAGAGAAACCAGGAAACTTGTAATTAACACAGTGGTTAACAGAACCAAACTGACAACAAATTTAAATATACTTGATATCAATCTTTTTGTTCTATCACAGCTTATCTTGAACATCTCTTGGGTTCTAGTTTTACGACAACTTTAAAGGATCAGCTCTGCTACTGAATCCACAGTCTCTTCTCCAGTTGCTCTTTTGCACCCTTACTTATCCTTATACTGCGAAAAATATGTGACTCTATAGACAGTTTATATAAAATTTACTATTTTCACTCCTTTTTATTTTGGATACATACATATTTTTTTATTTTATTCAAAAGTCCCTTAAAATATTTTCCCCTACATAAAGCCCAGATATAAAGATGTTTTCAGGTATTTTGGGAAAAGAGAAGTATGGTGTAAAAACCTTCAGAGATGAGAGCTGGAGAATAAGCAGTAGGGTAATGAAATGTGCTGATATCCAAGTATGTGAAATACACACTTCTAGTTTCAGATGTATTTTGGGGTGGGGAGGAGATTGCTGGATGCTTTGGGGTTTTCTATAAGGAGTCTGGCATTGCAGAATGATTAAAAAGTGTTAAGCTCAAAACCTTGCCAAAAAGCCTGACAAGTCTGTATTCCCATGAGGTGCTGCACAGATGGGATGACTGGAAGGTCTGGTTTGCCTGATCCCTTTTGAACAGGGGCAGCTTTAAAGGGTTTATGGGGAGGGCAAAGGGAGAATTTCCTTCCAGCAGTCTCCTTTGCTCTCAAGGCTGAGGTACGAGGAGGGTGACAGAGGCAAAGATCACACACAGGGAACGTGCCCCAGGTTTCCAGAGGGATGGATGGACGGACAGATCTCCTGCTCTGGAGAAGCAGAATCCTGACAGGGAAGGAGGACGAGCGCTGGTGGAGCCTGGGTCAGAGGTGGGAAGGGAAGGTGATTGTGGCACTCTGGTCACTCCTGTTCCCATCTGCAGCTTTGGCAAAGACCTGTGAACACAGAGGGTGCTGAATGAGATCTTTGAGTGCAGCCTAACAGGGGTGCTGACCTGCCCTTTTATCTGTTTGCTCTAAACATTTCATAGCTTCTGTGTACAGACAGTGCCATGGAGGAGATTGTAGCAGGCAATGAGAGCACAGCTGGACACCAAAATATTCTTGGAATAAGCAGTAACAATTTTTTTTTACCCTAACTTTTGATAGATTCACCTTACTAATCTTTTTCAGATTTTTTTCTTCTAAAGCACAAGACTGCTCTAAAGGGTCGAAGCTTCTTATACTTGACAGTTCAAATAAAGGTTTGAAGAGAAAGATGGAAGGGGGAATAAGTTACCAAAACGTAAAACAGGCTTAATTTTATTTGAGTACTCCAATACAAAATGCTTTTGAAATAAGCCTGCAGTAATTCCAGGAGCATATTGACTAGTTCCTGAACTTGTCCATCTCAGATGAGCGATTATTATGAAAAGCTGGAATTATTTTATCAAATTAAGTGGTTGTTGGTGGATATTTCTTCCTTTTCCCTTTCTGTTTCTGAAAGTGTATCTCTTTGCAATCTGTTTTCCTCTCATTATTCTTACAGATCTGGTTTGTTGTCTTCACTCAACGTCAAGATCACACTGGGACAAGCCAGTGACAATAGCCAGGCTATGGAGAGCTAATACAGCCATCTGGAAATGTAGTTATAGTTAGGGAAATATGCTCATATGAAAAAGAAACCCAAGCATCTTGCACTTAAAATATCTGTAGGATGTTGAAAATTCTTTTAGTATAGGTTGTAATTTCCACAACTATTTTAAAGCCTCCTGAGCTTGCTAAAACTGATTCTTGATAAGAACAGTGCTGAAGACACTAAACAGCTCCTTCTTTCTGACAATGAATTGACATCATTTAACAGAACAACACAAAAGCATTGTCATAGCAACCAGCCTTCAAACGATGCTGCTGAATGCTGAATTGATCTGATGAGAAATGTCATTTGAGGGAATAGAGATCATGCTGTAGTTTTTGGCAGCTGAAATTGAGAACCTGGAGAATGTGAAGCTTGGGCAAATTTGTAATATTTGGAACAACTGCCTGGCACTGCCAGTGGATGTTTCTCTGGCTTAGAAACTAGAGCAGGAGGGCACCATTGTGCTCCAGCTCTTCTGACTGTGGAGCTGTTGAGCAAACCCTGCACTGATGGGCTGACACCAGGGGTTGTCTCCTTTAGAGAACAGACTTGAGAGCAATTGTTGTTGTCAGGGGTGAATGGAGTGATGTTTATTTGCTTTCAGTAGTGTGTGGATGCCTTGGGAAGGATGAAATCCCCAGTGTGGTGGCTGCAGTGGCATTCCCAGTTCTTGGGCATATGTGCAGTGGCACCTGGCACTCTGCCTCTTAGAGCCTTGATTGCCCAGGCGTGTTACAAGTGACATGTTCCACCTCTTCCTCTATGCCAGTGACACACTGCTGTATCCACTGCAGCTCCTGGATGCATGGGCTGATTGAATGATGGCTTCTGGCTTGCTTCCAGAGTTCTTGGGCATTTAGTGTGCCCGAGGGATGGGTACACAGACCTACCAGTTCTGTGCCAAAGCCTGAGGTGGTATCATGGGGAACCTGAAAATGCTTCAGAGACACCTTTTGCTGAAGAAACAGAGGAACATTTACAGTTTTGAAACTTGGAGCCTGATATTTGTGTGTGACTCATGGCTATCAATATCAGCATATCTCACTGCTGATCTTTAGAAAGCAGTTCAGAGGCTGGGTTTGTCACTGCCTGTGAACTCGGTGATGACATTTGCTATGGGGAAGCACAAGGGCTTGTGCAGACCAGCAAAGGAAAGGGAACAAACCTGAAGCAGTGAAGTCAACAGAGGGTGACTGAAATAGCAGAAATTCAAAACGTTTGGGGTGCAGGTAACAATGAGTCAAAACTACCTCACAGCAGGCACTGGTGCTGTCCAGTACTCCTCTGCCTTGTGGGAAGATGCCATTTCCCAAAGTTCCTGCTGATGATGGGACACTCAGAGGGGTGCACCTACAACATAAAATGGGTGCTACTTGAAGAAAAACAATTTAGGTCAGTGAGAAACTGTAGCTGCTTAGAAAGCAAATTTCTCTCCTTGGGAATTCAGAAATGAACACGTAGAGATGTCAAGTTGCCCTGCATTGTAGTTATGTTCTTGGAAACAGCCGAGGGGGAGGCAAACCCATTCCTTCCCAGGTTTTTGAAATGTTTAAAATACCAGACTCTGAGCAGTGTGACCAAGTGCTTCAGGGAGCAGGTGTACGTAGTGCTTGCTGGTTACACTGCTCACTGAGAAAGTCTTGTTTTAATGGCACACTGGAGAAATGTAGCCTCTCTCTTAAAGGATGGGATGAATTCACTTTGCAGCTGGAGGCATTTATTAACGCTGTGTTGGTGAAAGGAGCATGGGGGACTGTAAGGTTGGTCTAAGAAAGATGCAGATCAAACTTGTCGAGAACGATACCAACCGAATTGCATCATGAAATATTGTCTCACAAGGAGATGAGGAAGCAAGAGCAGTGAAACAAATCCACACTAAAACTCTACAAACATCCTTTGCCAACACCCAAGTGTGTTCCATGACCACATAAATGTGGGTGTCGTGTAGCTGATGCTGGAAACATCAGTGCACAGCTGTGCCTATAACCCCAGCCTTCACATTTACTGGAAATTCCAGTCTTTTTGTGAGTCTGACACACCAGGCACGGTTTCCTCTGGAGGTACCTGGAGCAGATTGGAGCTGGGCAGGCAGTGGCAGAAATCAAGTTTCTCTTTCATACTCGAAGCAGCAGTGTAGCACAACAGTTAATTTTGAATTTGCTTAGCAGTTTATGGACTCTGGCTTTAAAGCCTTACTGCTGGCTTGCTTGTTTTAGGTGTTATGGGAAGTGATGGACTTCTCACAAGGTGCAGGAATTGTGCATTGAGCAGAATCCCCATAGTGAGAATGGCCAAGAGCAATGCACCCTGTTGGCAGCTTTCCTTGCTCCTTATCCCAGGTGTAGTCTGGATGAGTGTTGCACTGTATTTTATAAGTGAGTTGACACAACACTGTTTTCTAAGATATTTCTTTTTCTCTATCCAGATGAATGTTTAAGCTATTTTTTCCTGTAAGGAATGAGTATTTTTGGGACTGGAGAATTTGAGGTGTTTCCCTGAGTTCCAAATCTGACACATCTTCCTAAGCAAGACCCGATTTTCAGGGAAAGCTGGAATTCTGCTTTCTTTGTAGCAGCCTTTTTGATTGGCAAGTAACTGTAGAAATTCCAAAACTGGAAGATACTTTTGAAAGTACAGACTGGTATCCCTTTTTTTCAGCCATAGGAGTACTGCTGTACAAATGCTGGGAAAAAAAATCTTCTTTCCTGTTTTACCTAAGCAGTGTCACAGGAGTGTTGGTGCATGACAGCAGCCTTGCTGCTCCCCTGGAGCCCTGTTGTCGGGTGGTTTGTGCTCCAGCAGCAGTGCTGCCTCCGTCACAGGCGAGGTGGTGCCTGGTGGGCAGTGCTTTGGAGATGAGCTGTAACACACTTCTGGTGTTCTTGCAGGCAGAGAGGGGGGTGGTGCTTAACAAAGTATGTAGCTAAAAATAAGTTCTCATTTATTAGCTCTGATTAGACATTTGTGATAAACATCTGGGGCCAGGCTGCTCAGCTGATCTCATTCTCAGGCAGGTAGGTCCCTGTGATGCAGGGACTGTCGCTCCTTGTTCCCTGGATTATGCTGCTTTCCTTGGAGGGACTCAGGCTGCCCCAAATGCTCTGACAGTGCTGACAGTTTGTCCTTTCTAATGCTCTTTGTTTTCCATTTTGTCCCCAGCAGCAAACGGGTCTCTAAGTGGATGGGTGCTCTGTTTTCTTTGCCCGAATGGGACCGTTCAAATGCAAAAGCTGGATGCCACAGACCAAGACCTGCTAAAACAAACACAAAGTCTGAAGAACGTGTTGTAAAACGGCTTGTTTTATATATCCAATGTTATTCAACTTACAGTGTATCTTTTTTTGATTCTTTTGGTAATGCTGTCTTCATACTTATAAATGTGGGTTTATTATCCTTCCTATATCTTTTTATCAGAAGCTGATAAGAGTACTCTGTATGGACTAGTCACTGTGGTGGGTTTAAGGAGTTAATCATGTATCTGATAGGTTGTTCTGAACAGTTTCGTGGTTAATACTAAGACTTTGTGGCCTGTTTACAGTAAAACGTGTGTTTGCACAGTATCATAACTTTCACCTGCCATTTTAAGTCATTATGTATCATATCAGTTTTTCAGAACTTTCTCTCTGCTTTTGTTACTTTTGGAGCTTCATCTCTGGTGATTTGCATTCGTGTGGTTGTATGAGAAAATGTCCAAAGCGCTGATGCTCCAGCAGTGGTACAGCAAAGCTGACTGTTCTGACTCGTGTGCCTTACTGTCCATGAACGCTGCACACACCACGGCTCGTGTGCTGCTCTGAGGGTCTGGCTGAGGGTCTCAAGTATTGATGGCAACAATTGTCACAGGCATTTCTGTCAGCTGAGCGATGGCATGTACTCAATTTTTTATATACCATAACACTAATTTTCATTCAAGTTTTGTAATAAATTGTATGAATGTGGAAAATGTTGATTTTTTTTTTTTCTGGGGGAGTTTTTTTTTTGTTTTATTTTATTTTGGCTTTTTCAAGCTAATCTATGAAGTGCTGTAATGCTGTCGTGCACGGTGTGTATTCAAAGGAATTGTGATGTTTGCTCTGAGGAATGAAGGCATTTTCTAAAATTTCTGTGCATATAAACTGCTTTGATTTCATTTAGAAACAACTTTAAAAGTGTTTTACCTGGAAGTTGGGTAGCAAGGCTTTGCATCCACTTTTTCCCAAAGTTCATTAGGCACCTACTGACGTCTTTTAGGTGGGTAAATACCTTGGAAAATCTGTTTGCACATCTTAGCAACATGCATGAATTTATAAAGTATTTCCTTTCCGTCATTACTGACTGTGTAGCTCTTTTCTGCATGCTTTTGTAGTCTTGTGTGTTTTATATATGCATAAGTGTAAATTACTTTGCAAATAGGGGGATTGAGACACTTTGTCTTCTGTACTAAATTGGGGTGTCTCTCATGTAATGATTAGCCTTAATTTTGCTGTCTAGCAATGAGTGTTTAATCAGGATAGGATTCACAAACACACAGGGATGCATATTTGCCTTGTTTGGAGTTGAACTGTATAAACTGGACATTTCATTGTTACCTCAGTGGCTGCTATCGTGAAGGTGACAGAAGAAATTCAGTGACAGGTTTGTGTTCACACGAAGTCTCTTCAGGTTTTTGAAGATTTGAATTTGTGTGTGTCTGTCCAGAGGGCCAAGGTGAGAGATTTAATGGGAAACTTCATCTCATCAGTAGTTTGCTGTTATTTGCACCTTTCTTATTGTTTTTCTTCCAGAATTTTGCATGATATTTCGCAACCTTGAGAAAATGATGTGCTGTCCGTTTGTACTTGTGGAAGTTGGAGCAGCCACACCCCTCCTGAGAAACCCAGGCTGCAGTTACAGACCTTGGTTAGGGCTGGATTAGCTCTGAGCAAAGGGAACATGAAAGCTCCACCTTTCAAAGCCAGCTAGGACAATGGGGAAGTGCACTTTCAAAAGCATCTAGTCTTTAATTTTGTTGAGAACAGAGGGTTTTTTCCTCCCTCTTTTCAAAGCAAGGTGCCTAATGTCACTGTCACAATTCTCATGTGGGAAGCCTTAGTGAACAGATTTTTACCAGTGGATACTGATTAGGAGTTGTACTCTTTACCTTCTTTGGGCTTGTGGATTCCAGATGGAGCATTTTGGCTCAAAATCTGAGATCTGTTTTAATAATTGTCCCAGAAGGGCTTGCAGTGCTACTGATCCCATATGCTTTCTACCACTTCTTTGATGTTGTCTGATGTTAATTTTCAGTTACATTTGAACTTGGTTTTGTTAAAATACTTCACAGCTTACTGGGGGAATGTATATTTGTTAAGCCAAGTCCTTGCTAGTCTGAAGATCTCTGGATGGCCTAGAACCTGCTTTTGTGACCTTGCATTTCCACTCCCATGGTGCCAGCAGTGCCAGGGCCATGGAAGACAAGACACTTCCTCGGAATTCCACCCTGGCCTTCTCCAGGCTGACATTTTCCAGCACTGAGACAAAGTGCCCATATGTAACTATTTTAATGACTGTTCAGCAGGATCAAGGAGAGTTGACTGTGGTCCTTTCAGTCTTCATTAGCTTTGAACACTGTGGCAGACTATAAACCAACTCATGAAAGGCTGATTGGCTGTTGGTGCCTTTAACTATGGTGCAGGGTCTCTAATGCTCTCTGGCTCTCTAGTGTTTAAAAACAAGAAAATGTGCTGACAATTACGTGATTTATTTTTTTCTGATGCATTGAATCAATGGCCAAAAGTGAACTCAGAATGAGCTAATGGGGTTTTAAAATGTATGTGCCTGGGATTACCAATCTCTGGTCTTGAAAGTGTCTCCTTGTTTAGATCTGAGGGATGTTTTGATTGAGAAGGTGGAAGAAATGCCAAGATAAATGCTGTGATAACTACAAGGATTTGAAAAGTTAGTACTGTGGCATTGGTGTCAGATTTGTTCCAAGGCAGGGCAGTGCCCTTGCACTTGTGCAGCCATCACCCTGCCAAGCTTATTCTGTCCTGTATTTGGAAGAGTTTCAGGTTTGATAATTTACCTGTCCTTGAAATGTGGAAGACATGAGCCCTCCCTGCAGCCGTGGAAGGCAGGGGAAGGATCTGAGTGTCCCGAGTCTTCACATCCCCCTCTCCTGTCTGCTCTGCTGTTGAGGTTTCTATGAGCTGTTCTCAAATCATGTGCAACTGCTGCTTTTCATTTGAGTTCTCTCTTGCCTTTTCTTTAAGAGTTATACTGACAGCTTTTACCTAAAATAACTTTCCATATAACCTCTCTAAAAATTTTTTAATGGAAACAGAGCACACATTCCTACTGCACGCAGCATGGTTGCAGTATGATTCAGGACTTCCCACTGTATTTCGAGGCGCTAAATCTGGAAACGCATTTCCTATTTATTCCATTTGTGTTTGGGTTTTGTATTTATTTATTTTTTTAACGCTGTATTCCCTCTTCTGGCTGTTGTGTTTGTGTCGAGAGCAGGCAGTGCTCTGGGCAGGGGTCTCTGGCTCCGATGCCCCGTGCGGGTGTGGCCCGGCGGGGCTGGGCAGGGGTCTCTGGGGCACTTTGGGCAGGGGGCTCCGGGGTGCTCTGGGCAGGGGTCTCCACGATGCCGGTGCTGGTGTGGCCCGGCGGGTCCGGGCAGGGGTCTGTCGCCCCGGTGCCGGTGTGGCCCGGCGGGTCCGGGCAGGGGTCTGTCGCCCCGGTGCCGGTGTGGCCCGGCGGGTCCGGGCAGGGGTCTGTCGCCCCGATGCCGGTGCCGGTGTGGCCCGGCGGGGGCGGTCCCGGGGCGGGCCCCGCTCCCGGGATTGGCGGCCCCGGGCGGCCGCGGCCCCTCGCGGGGCGGCCCCGCCGCTCTCGCTCCCTCGCCCGGTCCCGCAGCCGCCCTCGCACACGCGGGCTCGGCCGCGGCCCCGGAGGCACCATGAGCGCGGGCACGCGGTACAGGAGCAAGGCGGTGACCGCAGGTGAGGCGGCGGGGACGCGCGGCCGGTCCCTCCCGCGGCCCGGCGCGGCCCCCCCGCCTCACCGTGTCTCCTTTTCTCTCCCCGCCGCCGGTCCCCGCCGCGGGCATCCCGCCCTGGCCGCGCCGCCCCGCAGAGGAGAAGCAGGTAGGTGGGCTCCGGCCGGGGCTCTCCGCGGGATGCGGCGGCTGCCCGGGCTCGGCTTTGCCCGGGCTCGGCTTTGCCCGGGCTCGGCTTTGCCCGCCGCATCCCCCCGGTTGGGTTTCTTTTTTCTCGCTGCCTTTGGGTGTGTCGAGCGGGTTCGGATGGAGAAAGGCAGCGCGGGGGCTGGCGGAGGCGTTTCGGTATTGGGAGCACGTCTCCCATCCCTCTCCCCTCCGCAGCACAGATGCGCAGACACGGCCCCGGTCCTGCCGCCCCTCGGTGCTGCAGCCCATCGGCACCTCGCAGGCGGCCGGGATTTGGGTGTTAGGGAACATCTGTTTTGCTTTGCAAAGCTTATAGCTATTTGGAGACATGCCTTTGAGTCCCGGAGAGAGAGGAGGAGTGATGCAATCAGATGACATCGACAGGTTTTTTGTTCTCTGTTTGGTCTTTGGAGGGATTTAGGATATTTGAAAGGAAGAGGAATCTTTTTTTGCAGATCTTGAATGCCTAGGTAAGGGGTTATCAGAGCCCTGTGTGTTCCTTAGCACCCATCATCGTGATGTAGGCAAGAGGGTTTTTTTAATGACGATGGAAGAGCTTAGAATTCTGTCTTGCAAGGGTGGGGATGGAGGCGATGGTAACACAGCAGGGCAGTGCAGGGGGAGCAGCTCACCCACTCCCAGCCTGGCTCACACTTGCCTTTGGGTCCAGTCTTTCTCTGAGGCTCCAATTCCATAGGAAGCAAACACCTTGCCTGCTGAGACCCTGGTACTGCACAGCCTTCCTGGGCCACAGAAAAGCAAACTAGCATTGCAGCAGCTTGGGCATTCACCTGGCCACGGCAAGAGATGATGTTTCCCTATATAATGCAGACTTGGGCACTGAAAAGATACTTGTGCATTTTTGTGAGCTGCTGATTGCAGTGATGAGAAGAACAAAGTAAATCCAGGGGTAATAGGATAATGGGATCACCAGATGCATTTTTCCCAAGCTACTTAAAGTTTTGCTAGTATTTTGTAGTTATTTCTGAGTATTGCAGCTAATTCTTGCTTTATTTCTGGAGGAAAACACTCCAGAATGTGTTCTGAAATTGCAGAACATTTAGTGTAAGCTGTGAACTGGGGAGAAGCTTTGTGACCCACTAGAAACATGCTGTTCTTTAGTTCATTTGTTTTTAAATTAAGAGGGAAGCAGGTTAGGTACAAGGCTCCGTTCTGCTCATTCCCCAGGGGCAGAAGTGAGGTAGAGATCAGAGGAGTCTGTTGTAGATGTTATCGTGTCTCCTGAAGGCCCTTGTCACACTGCATAGGCGAGGGGGGCTGGAGTCTGTACCCCGAAGAGCCCGTGTCTGCAGGACAGGGCAGCGTTCTGCTGGGGCAGAAGAGGCCTTTCCTCAAATGCAGAGGTGTATCCCTGCATCTGCCACTGAGTGTGGAGCTGGGCTTGCATGACAGAGCACAGTTCATTATGGGTTTGGGCCAGCCATGTTCCTTGTGGATGGTGGAGGGAAAACGAGCTGTGAACACAAAGCAATCCGTTAATTTGTGGTTTCGTACGTTCACTTTAATTTTAACTTTATTTAGCATCCTTTAAGAGCAGGATTTCTTTTCCTGTGCCGCTTTTTTTCCCCAATCTGCTCACATCTGGCAGCAGGTAACAATTTAAAAGATGTACTAAAACTGTGATTCTTGCCTGAACCAATTTTTCAAAATGTATTATATAAGATTTTTTTTATAAATAGTTGGGAAATGAAGTGAGCTTCTGAGAGGGCAGTACAATAGGTTGCATGTAAGTAGGGTAGCATTTGGATAAGTCTTAATAATGTTCATCACTTACTGAGTCCAAAGAATGGAACAATGTGGTGTCAAAGAATGTGTCTTCATCCTCCCTCCCAGCACAGTCAGGGCTGATGCACTGTCTGGCTCCAGGGGACTCTGGTTTGCAGGTTGGGCTCCTAATTACTACCATTTATGAAGAAAAGATAACAGATTCTCCACCTCTCTGATTTTCAAGGAATGACCTCTTATTTGATTAATCAGACACTGAACTCCTGTGCTGTGGAAGTCCATGGAGGTTTGGTGCTGGTCTCTGTGTGCAGAGCACCCAGCTTTCCAAGGGGAAGGGTTGTGGTTTGAGAGCCTGGACTGGGGGGATCCAGTTTCTGGTTGAAGCTCTGCAGCAGGTTGCCTGGTAAGACCAGGCTCCTTAGTCCGTGTTACCTCAGTTCAGCACCTCTCGGGGGGGGGGGTGGTTTCTCTCCCAGCAGTTTGTGTCCCGCTGGATCACTGAGTGGTGCTCGTGGGGAGGCAGCTGAAGCCGTGACTGATGTCCCATGTGCGTGGGCCCCGTGTGAGGGAAACCTTGCAATTTGTCAGGAGTATTGACCTGAGAACCAAACAGGGCAAGGGCAGAGGGTGGATGCTCTGCCAAAGCCCGAGGTGCTGCTGTGGGAGGAGTGCAGGTGAAACCACCCAAGTACCCAGTTGAACTGGAGTCTCCTGGCACGCTCCTACAGAACATCCTCCTCGCTCGGGTTGTCGGCGTGTGTGTGTTTGGGGTGTTACCTTGCCTTGTCTCTGAAGCTGCTCTTGCTCATTCCGGCCCATGTCTCTTCTTTGAAGTAATTGTTTCTTTTTAAATCAGGAGGATGGGAACCTCTCCTTCCCAAGTTGATCTCTCCCCACCCCATCAATTTGCAAAGTTGTTTGGGTGTGGGAGCAGAGACTATCTGGTGGATCCAGTTCTTTCAGTGGGTTTGAAATTACAGGGTTGTGCCTTTTGTATTGAGCTTGGTCCTTTTTTTCTACTTGAACATATTTTGAAGTGGTCTCCTTGTCAGTAAAACATATATGGAGGTACTGTGTATGGAGAAGATGCTGTGCAAAAGGTAGTTTGACTGGAGGAGCGGTTTCAGTGCCAGTCATTGTGAGACACTGAGAACTTAATCCATTGCCTTCGTGTTTCAGTTTTTGAGAATCTGGGGTTTATATCTTAAAAACTTCAGACTCCTTTGGGTTTTTTGTATTAAAAAAAGAGAAGGAGACATTTCCATCTTTCCTGGAACAGTAGATATTGCAACAGCAGAGATGTCTTCTATCTAAAATAGCAACTGTGCCAGCACAGTGCATCATTTTAAGGTCAACCTTCAACCCTTGCCGACCAGAGAACATTGGCTGATGGAAATCCCCCAGTTCCCTGTTAGCATGTGCTGAACTGCCTTCTCCTTTCTCTACTGTACTTACGGAAAAATAAGCCCAAGTGGGCTTACAAGAAAGTTTATCCCCTGAAAAGTGATGCCCTGCATGGTGCAGAGGCACCTGAGGGAGCTGCAGACACTGCCCTTGGCCCCTGAGGACAACTCCCGTGCAGGCAGCTGCTGGTGACCAGGAGCAGACTGGGAGGAGGGAGAAGGGGTGATCCCTGTGTCTGGAGCAGGAGAAGGGGTGATCCCTGTGTCTGGAGCAGGTGAGGATGATCTGCTGTGACCCTCAGTGTCTGTGTAGGTACCTGTGTGGTGAAAATGGATTAGCTGAGTTTTGTGAAGTAAGTGATGAGAAGTATCATGTGAGGGCGAGGTTCCCTTGTACAGCAACTGCACAAGAAAGACCAGAAGCAGAGCTTGGTCTTTACAGAATCCCTCCAAAGTCTCTGTTGGAGCAGCTTGGAGCATTTGTACCTGCCCCATGACTTTGAGTCATTGCTGTCTTTCACCTGAGTGTTTTTCTTACAATAACAGTTCTTGTAGTCTTTAAACCAGAGGAAAGTTCTTGCTTGTGCAGAAAATCATGGAGCCTGAAAGCAGAGCAGAGTGTCACTGACTTTTCAGTTTTCTCAGAGTTAAATGAATTATTTATAATTGTGATTCCTTGAGTCATTGGGAGCAGCAGTATGGATCTGTGTTCCTGTGCTGCCTGTCACGCTCTGTATCAATTCAGGGTGGTTGTGAGGAGGTAGTTTTTGTTGGGGGTTTTTTTGTGTTGGTTTTTTTTTTTTTTCAGAGAAAGCAAAATTATGTTTGCAGCTGTCTAGTGGGATATTTCACCACAGCTGGATAGTCTCTCACTGTGTCATAGCTCGCCCTGGGTGAGGCTGTTTCTCTTTGACTCCCCACATTAATGTCTCTTCCAACCTCTGTGTTTTCCAACCCTGGTCTTGCATCCTGGCTACCAAGATGCGCCTGCCAGAAAGGGAGTAGCAAATTAGTCACAGAATCTGGAGGTAAATACTGGAAACACTCTTAAAGCAGCACATCCCTGCTTGTTTTTCTGATGTCCCAGTGTATCTTGGCCAGACGTAGCACAGGAGTGGAAGCTTTTACTTCTCTGTGAAAAGCCTCATGTGGTTCATTAATTTTTTTGGCCCATTTCAAAAGACAATGTTTGTCCTTTGCCCTCCAAGCTGGGCAAGGGCTCAGTGCTCAGAACAGCGTGTGGGGATCTGGGTGGGACTGCAGCAGGTCAGGAGGCCCAGCCCTGCCCGTGTCTCTGCTGTGCATCTGTCTGAACAGCCCTGCTGAGGAGCCCTGGCACACAGATGGGCTGGGCTGGGCTGGGCTGGGCTGGGCAGGGAAGCCCGTCCTGGGCACTTCTTCCCCCCCTTTCTCTGCTTGGCTTCTTGGAAAAGGGCTGTAAAAAGAGGTCAGCACATGGACCTGGTGGTGAAACAGAACTGCTGGAGAGCTGGGCACAGAATCTGCCTCCTGCTGCTGCTGATGTCTCTCTTCAATTATTTATGCTCCAAATGGTTGAAACGGTTGTGAGGGCAGGGCAGGGGAGAGGTTCAGCCCTCAGTGCAAGTCACAATCTGCAGTTTATGAGGAAGAAGGAAGTGTTTCCTGCACAGGGATTTTTGTCCCTTGAATTTCCCCGCCCAGCTACTTGTGCGCAAATCCAAAATTGTGCTGCTCTTGTGTGGGTTGTGCAGGGCTATTCCAGGATCATGAACCAAATGTGTGAGTTTGACAGATGTTAGGGCCTGATCCTTGCTGACATTAAGGAAGTAGCAACAACCTTCATTTAACCCCAAGAGACACTTGTGGTGCTTGCTCAGCTGCAGAGTTGCAGACTGCTGGGGCTTCACAAAAGGCAGCTCATAGTTGCAGAGAGGAAAATGTTGCTGCCATCTGAATGAAGGAGAAACAGTCCCTGGGTGCTTTTAGTCTTCAAAGTTGAGGAGTCTCTTACAACCACTTACGCTCTCAGAAATGTCACTGCCTTCATGTGGATGCTGTTCTTCATTTGATAGTTCTAGGAATAAATGTAAGGGAGTTATGTTATGACAGTTCCCTGGAAAAGCTGAGGAAAGGCAAGTCTAGAGAAACAACTGGTGGAGTTTGGTGTCTTCTAGAACCTCTGTTTTCCAGTTTCAGTTTCAGTCTAAGTTGCTGTTCATTAAATACCCAGTAAAATGGACATCTTGGAAGTCCAGGGGAGATTCCACCTCAGCCAGCTGGTTGTTCACTGTGCCAGGCCAGGCTGGGTCCCTGCTGTGTTTCTCTAGAGCTTTGCCAAATTAGCTTTAAATGGGGTTTCCCTTGCACTTTTGGGACACTCCCCTGCCCACAGTGGTGGCTCCTGTAACCTGCTGCAGGTACTGCTCATGCTGCTGAGACCAAGCCTGGAGAGCTCTGCTCCATCTTTAATCCTTGAGGCACTTCTTGCTGAGATACCTCTTGGCTAGGCCAAAAGGGTTCCTCTCCCATTGTTCCTCTTCCAGTTAGTGGCCTCTGTTTGGTTTTTCTTTCCTGGATAGCAGAGCATGAACTGGAAGACACATTCATTGCTTACCTGTAGAGCTTTCTTGCCTGACCAATGCTTTGTCCCCTTCTTACTGAAAGCAGAGATTTCCCTCATACAGTGAAACCACACAGGATAAACCTCTAATACTCATGAAAGAAGCATGTGGCATCTCTAATATGTGTGAGTTGAGATTTTTGTGAAGCATATGCAAGTTGTTTCATAGCATACTGGAGTAATTCCCATAAGGGCTGGATTTTGTGTGTGTGTATGTCTACAGTGTGGTTAGCCTTGAAGCACAGGAAAAATGCTTGTCTGCAGTTAAACATTCCTTTTCTCCCAGAGAATTGTCCCCAGAGCTGCAAAGAGGTTTGCAGTCATCTTGTTCCCACAGAAGTGTTCAGGAGCTGGGTTTGTGTGTGGTGCATCGGAGGAGCTGGAGGGGATGCCAGAACACGTGCTCCTCATCAGGGTGTATGTGGGCTGCTGCTCATCCAAGGCTTGGGCTTCCTGTAGCACTGCTCAGCATGAACAGCAGGAGGTGGCACTGAGGGTGCTGAGAGGGAGGATTTGGGTGCTGCCCACAGGGGCTGGGCTGCAGGAAATGGAGCAGATCTGTCACTCCTGACTTAAGTAAGAGTCCTCTTTGTTTTGAGGGCTGAACGGGGTGATATTCTGAATTCCTTCTGTTTTGTATTTCCAGTGCATTCAGTGAAATCTGTTAGGGCCTGCTAACACTCACCTCTAGACTGCTGTCCCTGCCTTGGTCATCACTCCCAGCCACTGCCATGTGTCTGGCAGCACCACAGCAGTGCCAGGGCTGGTGAGAGCAGAGTGTGCTGGGAGGATGCAGGGACTGGCTTCCAATGAGCAGAGCTTGGCTAAGTGTTGGCCAAGAGCTGAAGAGGAAGTGAAACCCTGCACAAGCATCTGCAAGGGTGTAGTGCCAAGGGGGGAGAAGAATTGTTTAGTTTCTGGCTTTAATACAACTTTCCTCTCCTGAAGTCAAAAGGAAGAAGAGAAGTTGAGGCTGAAGTTGAGCTCCAGAAGAGGGACATAGCTGTGCTGTGCAGGGTAGTGTGGGGATGCTCAAGGTGGCACAAACCTTGTGGACAGAGCTGTGCAGCCCTCAGGCTGCCCCAGCCTGGTGCCCTGCATGGCAGCCAGGGCTGAGGGGGGCTCAGGGCTAAGGCAGGAGGATCCTGGGCTGTGGTTCAGGCTCGCCCCGGGCTCTCTGGGCTGTGAGCCAGTGTAGCTGTCAGTCAGTCAGAGGTGGGAAGCCCTTCACAGAAGTTAACTGCAGTTCTTCCCTCAGCTCTCAAGCTCAGGCTGCCTCTGCAGAGTGGCACTGGCTGATGCAGTACCAGGACACGTGCTCACCCTGTGGCTCTGGACAGAGGGACGGGCAGGGCAGGGGCTGACCCAGCCCTGTGCTGGGGGAGACTGAGCTTTGTGCAGCTCAGCCCTTCGCTCTTCCCAGGATCTCTGGGAGTGCCCTGTTTGTCTTGAAGCTTGTTACCAAGTGTGTCCAGGGGTGTGTGTGGAGCTGGGATGGCCCGTGTCTGCCTGACCTCCCCTGGGCAGTTGGTGCCGTTCTCCCAGAATGACTCCTGGCAGGAAACTGGGAGCTGGGAGTGCAGGCTGAGCAAATAAACCACAGGATGATGAGTGCTGGCTCCTGGAGACTGGCCATGAGGAGCCAGCCCGGCCCACTGACCTCTGGAAGTTCTCAGTGCAGAAGCAAGGGAGGGGAAAGAGAGATCCACTGAGGTGGCTTGTGGGAAAAGAGTCTCCAAGGGCTGAAGGTGTTCCTGCTGCTTGCTGTGAGGCAAAGCTCGTGCAGTACAGGTGTGGTCAGGGCTCCAGTCACTGTGTTTCGTTTTTCCTTGCCTTTCCCTGGTGCTTGGAGCTGTGTGAACAGACACATGAGAGCACAGGCCAGGCCTTTTATTGCTTTAGTTTGTATTGCAATTATTTTTAAGATCACTTCCCAGGCAAGTCGCTTTGGTTCAGCCTCTTGTGATGTCTCCTGGCTCTTTCCTCAGTGTGGGAACTGTTTTAATCCCGCCTGACGCACTGGACTCGTTCTTGCTGTGATATGTACACACATGTAGTGTCTTTAGATCCTGCAGTCTTACATCCACTTTTATTTTCAAATAAATTACATCCAACATTAATTATATATTCGGGTGAAACGTGAGTCACAGAGACATCTGGTGTCTGCCCGCCCTACGTACACGGCCCCCTTGGCTGTGCTTTCTGTTTAGTTTAAAGCTCTCCTGAGTCTCTGCATTGAGTATTAAGTGATGTGAAGTCCTGGAAATGTGGATAAGCAGTATTGGAAATGCCCATCTGGATCAGTAGTAATTTCCCTCTGCCCAAGGCCTGATGTAAAAAATATCAGGAAGATTTATGGCTTTTAGGATGCTATAGATTTTCAGAGGTTCCTGCTGCTTAGAAGGTCTGGTGCCAGCTGGGATCAGACAGTAATGGAAGAGGCATCAGAGCTCAGGAGCTGGTGTTTGCTGTTTTGCAGGCAGTGGGCTGGATCAAGGCATCAGGAGTTAAAATTCAATGATGCAGCTGGCCTGCAGCAGAGCTTGCTGCTGTGACTGCCAGTGCTGAGAGGAGCAGGAGTGTGTCATGGGGACGGGGAGGTGCTGCCCATCTCATCTCCCACGGGGTGTTCTTGCAGCCCCAACTCTCACAGATGGTTCTGTGGTGCAGCTGGAGCCCGAGCTGGAGCACACAGGGAGGAAAGTGCTCATGTCTCACTCCCAGGTTAATACCTCTTTGTCTGCTTACTTTAAAGGGCTCTCTTCCCCTTGAAAGGAGCCCTTGGCAGAGCATGTATTTATGAGGGAAGTGCATATCAGAGAGGACAGTTATTGAAAAGGACTTGGTGCTTTTACCAAGTAGTTAATCCAGGCACATGCTTGGGAAGCACTCCAGGTTCACTGAGCAGCTGAACACTCTGGATCAGCTCTAGTCTGCTGGCAGCCCTGGGGCTGACACTTCAGGGCTCAGACAGGCCAGTGAGTTAGAAGGGTATTTGCTTTGTACACCCCAGTACTGTCACTTGTCTGGGACCCTGCTCACCTTCCCTGTGCAGCGGGAGCGTGTCCTCCTGGCCCTGGGATGAGCCTCCTCTGCCCTGCCCCACCACACTGGGCTCATGCCAGGTTCACAGCACTGCACTTCACAGCAGTTTGAGTAAACCAGAGTGACTGGGTGGAGCCCAGCACTCTCCTTCCTCAGTGCCTGCTCTGTGCAGCCTGCCCGCCCCCGAGCAGAGGCTGCATGCCATCTCAGAGCTGGGGATGGCATCATTTGCAGCAGCTCTCATTAACGGCAGTGAAAGCCTTTCTGTTTGAGGTGGTGGGGCTGGTCCTCAGCAGCTGCTCAGAGGTTCCAGCCAGTGCCAGGCGTTTGCTGCCTTGTCTGAATGCCCAGTGTCATCCAAACATCTCCCTGCTGCTCCCGTGGTCGCACTGTCATGGGCAGGTGTCAGGCAATAGCAGAATTGTTCTCTTGGTAAACAAGTGATGGTGTTATTGGAGCTGCCCTTCATGTGGCAGCAGTGCAGTGTGTGCATGGGGTTGCTAATGAGGGATATAATAGGGCTTGTTAGTCTGAAAGCTTAATGACCCATCTCCTGATTCTTTGTGAAGTGTGTGGATGGTTCTTCCCGTGTGCTGTTCCTGTGCTGCATCCTGCACTGGGTGTGTCCCTGCAAGGTAGAGCTCCCAGCACAGATATGGGCATTTTGAAGGACTCAGATCCCACTTGTCATGACATTAATGACAGTGGACATCCAGGAAATGTCTGGATGAGACACTGCTCTTGCTTCCTCAGACACCCTGTGTCTGCCCGAGGGCTGAGCTCCTTCGTGGCTCCAGTGAATCCATGTGTGTTGGGTACCTAGAGCTTGTCCCTCAGGGGTTTACAGATTTTCCTTCATGGCAAATAATCATTTTCCTTTATTATTTTTCAAAAAAATAAAATAATTTGGGCATCCACCCACCTCTTGGCTGGCATTCTGCAGTAATAGGCCAGCATGTGTTTTCTCCAGCAGAGGAAGCAGATCCTGCTTTGTGTTCGCAAGGCAATGGTTTGTAAATGAGCCTGAAAAGAAAAACTGATTTCCCCACTTAAGGCAGATTTACATCAAGAAGGAGTCCTATCAAAATTTCTTAAAACTAGGCCATGAATTTGGCCTGCCACTGTTGATTTGGTTTTGTACAGGGGAGTTAGTCTGTTCCAGAGGTGTGCAGGTGAGGGAGCATGTTCCCTTTTGCACATAAAACCAGGCCTACTCCATCCTTGCCCTGTCCCTCAGCACTGGAGGTTGGAAATCCTCAGGTTACAGATATTTCTTTCCTTTCTTACACCCTTGAAACTGATGATAAGAAGGGAAAGAACTTCATGTATTCTAGGAGTATGTGAGGGTGCTGTGAAGTGTGGGGAAAGCCACGTCTCTGGGTTAAGCCAGGATTTTCGGGGGCTTGGGGACTCAGTTTGCCAAGTCTGGCCAGTCTGGTGTGACATTTAGCATGTCTGTGAGGGGGTGGCACGTGTCCCACAGGCAGTGGGACAAGATCCCACACAGAGAATAAATCCCAGGAGATGGCTGTTTGGTCTGGCAAGTCAGAGCCCAGGTTGGGAGCCCAGGAAAACCTCTCCTCATTCTGATTTGGTGTCAGTTCTGGACTCTGCTTGGAGAGAGTTATCCTGGGATTCTTAAAGCAGATGAAGGTTTGACTTGCTGTGCTCGGGTCCCCAGAGCTGTTGGTGGGCAGCTGATTGTGCACCCCCCTGAGTGTGCACCTCACCTGAGTGTGCACCCCCTGCCTGTGCACCTCCCCTGAGTGTGCACCTCCCCTGAGTGTGCACCCCCTGAGTGTGCACCTCCCCTGAGTGTGCACCCCCTGAGTGTGCACCCCCTGAGTGTGCACCCCCTGATTGTGCACCCCCTGAGTGTGCACCTCACCTGAGTGTGCACCCCCTGCCTGTGCACCCCCTGCCTGTGCACCTCCCCTGAGTGTGCACCTCCCCTGAGTGTGCACCTCCCCTGAGTGTGCACCTCCCCTGAGTGTGCACCTCCCCTGAGTGTGCACCCCCTGAGTGTGCACCTCACCTGAGTGTGCACCCCCTGAGTGTGCACCCTGTTCTCGGGGAGGGCAGTGAGTGGCTGTCACTGAGCTGACACTGCAGGGGTTGCTGTGCTGGCTCTCCCCTGCCCTGCTGCCTGAGCCCAGCATTCCTCCTCCTGCCTCGCTCCCCTGCCTCACCTCCGTGGCTGTTTCCATTTCCTTTGGTTGCCTCCTAGGAAAACACAGCCTAGCAAATGCAATTTTTTCCACTCCATTGCTTCCAAGTTCTTTCTAACATTGCGTGTTGCTGCCCCTTGTGTGTCCAACAGCTACAGCGTTTACACTCAAATGACTTTCTGTCTTGTCTAATATCTTCTTTAGTCCAGTTTCACTCTGACTTCTAGAAATCCATTATATTCATTTCAAGGGTGACATTTTCATGAACTCTGCTATTCCAGTGCCTGCTATGTTAGCATCTCCCATCTTATATCTCAGGCACTCTGCCATTTTTGTTACTTTCAGGTGGAACCCAGAAAGAGATTTATGAAATCAGCAATATCACTGAAAAATCCACAGGAGGGAGGATTCCACAATTATCTGTTCCTTCTGATCAGGACTGTTAACAGTGTAGCTACAGGGCAAGTAGAGAGTATATTGATGACTCTGACTGGATAAACTTTCCAGTGGAAATCAAGATTGAAATAGCAGCAAAGACCAGTGTCACAGCAGTGCTATCTGCAAAGAACAGAGGTTATGGAGAACCCAGTGTGCCCAGTGATTGGGCTGTGTCCCTGATGCAAGGACATGAGTTATTCAGCTTGGGGCACTAACCTTTTGTGGTTGCTTTCTCCCTCAGTTTTTCAGGGAAGAAGGTGGAAAGGATTTTCGGAGGGCTGGAGCAATATGATTTTGAATGCATGTCTTTTAATGACCCTCTTCAAGATTTAGTTCTTCAGTCTCTGTCTCCTGCAATCCAGTTGGATGCTAAGGTTTGTTCCTAAGCCAAGGAGAGAGGCAAAATGGCAGTCTTGAATTTGGCAGAAAATACCATCCCTGAGACTTTGTCAGGACAATACTGGTATTCCAGGCCTGTCCTGGTCAAACTGGGTTGCCTGGTGTGGCCACAGTATTTTATATTTATATTGAATTATCAGTGATGAAATTTGCCAAAATGGCAGAGTTGTGTTCTAAACCCTGTGCCTTTTTTTGGAAGATCATAACAGCAGCTCTGATCTTCTTGTTTTTAGTGTGAAGCTCAGTGTGGCCTTGTGGCACAGTGGCAGGGTTCTGGAGTGTCTGTGTGGTGCTGGGTCTGTGAAGCCTCTCCTGGGCCACAGCCCTGCAGGTTCCCACTGTGCCAGCCCAGAACTGGGGGCTGTCCCTGCCCCAAAGGAAGTGATCCTCCTTGCAGTGCCTGAGACTGTTTTATATCTATATTCTGGATTAACCAAGGAGCTGACACTTTCTCTTGTCTGGGTTGATGGTGTGGAGATGAAAGGCTATAGGATGAAACATAAGCTTTTCCACAAAGGCCATTGTACAATATAGTATTCTGAAGGCAAATTTTTTAGTTTGCAATAACATGAACCAAGAGCCAGCCTTCTTTTAACACAGATGAAAGTGCCCAAGTCCTTTGAAATTGAGAGGAGCTGGATACCTCCTGTATTTTTATAAATTTGGCTGTGGTGAGCAGCCTTGCCACTGCTCCCCCCTCTATCCCTGTGGCTGGTCTGAGTTGCTGTGCAGGCAGAGCTCTCACCATCTTTCATGAGGACACTGCTGCTGCTGTGGAATTTACATACCTGGTGCCAGGCTTACAGTTGCCTTTCATGTGCCGTGGTCCATGGATTAGGTCCAGGAAAGGGGTAGGTGAAGGAAAATAACTGTGAAAATACTGCAGGAGGTATGTTCCAGGCCGTTCTGAATGGCCCTTTCATCTTTGCCTCAAAAAAACCAGTGAGAGCTGTAGCTCTGTGAAAGATCATGGCCATCTAACTCTTTGGTTTCTTTATTGAAACTGAAACTTTTACAATGCTGCTTTGTTTTTAGGGACTCTGTTTGGCAGAGATGTTTCATTGTGGAGTAGTGCTCTTAACCTCATCCTACCTTGCTTCTTTTGAAAATGGTCCTCTTCATCCTCCTTCAGTCTCATCTTTAAGCCCCTTCTGTGTGTTCCTGGCAGCAGCTGGCTGCTGGGTGGTCACTGTTTCCCACCCTGGCTGTGCTCTCTGGCAGTTGTTTGCTTTGGGGCACGAGCCCTGTGTGGCCTTTGTGCCCTGCTCTGCACCCTGCCGTGGGTGTGTGCCCCCTGGGATGTGTAGTGACTGCAGGCCACTCGCTGGGTGAGCAGTCCAGGGCTGAGGAGATGTGCTTTGCCCTGAGGTTGGATGCTGCTGCATCCCAGGTACCTGTCTCTGCTTCACCAGACCTGTCACAGCATGGAAAACTCAGCAGGCTTTGCTCTTGGAGGTCTCCTCTCACCTTTTGCATTGGTGATAACTGAGGCCATGCTTGCCTGGTCCTCCTGGGCTCTGCTCTTTCTGGATATGCCAATGACAGCAGGGCAAAGAATTGGAGAGAACTGCAATGAAGCAGCTGTTTGCTGTAGCAAGAACATCTGTACTGATTGGGCTCCCTGCATGGGGCAGTTGGTGCTTTCACCTTTAAAGTCCAACTCTAAGGCTCTTCCATAAACAGTGAAATAGGATCTGCTCCCAGGGGAACAGTTTATACAGTTAAATCTAAGTATTACTGGAAAAGGAAAATAGAACCTTCATTTCTGACTTCACCAGGGCACCAATGTCCTTACGTCTGTGGAATTCCTTTGCAGAGAGAAATCCTGGGAAGAGCTTTTTCTTGAATTAGGTTACTTAATGTTGTTCTTAATATAGTAATGTTTTCACAGCGTCTCTTCCATATCCTCAGGTCTTGCTGCCCAGAATATTCAACAGTCCCTCAGTGAATCTTTCCAGCCTATAGTTTTGGAAAACTCAGGGTGTGGTTTTGTATGTTTACCCGTATCTTATTTGTGAGTTCCTCAAAAACAGTACAGTCTGATTCTTCCTAAGCTGCCCTGAGCGAAGCCTTTGCTTTCAGTCTGAATGGCTTTTACCTGCATATTGAGCAATTTAAAAATAAAAACAGTAAAAGAGAAAACCCCCAACATATAGGAAGACTCTGTGTCAGCATTAGTGCAGGTCTGCTCTCACTCGCAGGATTATTCACATACAGTTGTTTGCAGACAGAATGTCTGTCCATTCCTGCACACAAGGTTGGGTACTGGAAAAGAGTGAAGCTGATGGAGAGCAGGACTTTCCTACAGCTGGTGTTGGTGAGGTTTTTTGTGGGACAGAGAAGGTGGCTCAGAGCTCTCCAGGGCGTCTGGGTGCAGGTGCAGAGCAGGACCTTCCTCAGTGCATTCCAGCCCCAGAGCCCCAAGGGATCAACAGGCACTGCTGGCCCTGCCAGGGCCGGGGGGTGTTTGCAGGGATGTCCCCTCTGCTTTAGAGGGACAGAGCTGAAGCCCAGGATGTGACAGCTCTGGCTGGCTGGGTCCAGTCACTGCTGTGGCACCAGTGAGGCTGCACTGGGGCTGGGTCCAGACAGTGCAGGATCAGAGCAGCTGCATTTGCTGACAGAATGGCCCCATCCAGTATCTGCCATGGCAATCAGACTGGGAACCTTGGAAGAAACATGCAAAACCTCAATGCCTTCCTCTGCTGAGCAAAACCTGGGCTGAGGGCAAAACTCCTGGCTGTGGGAGGGAACTGTGGGCCAGTGATGTGTCCTGGCCATTATTGCCTGAGGCACTGTTGGGTGCTGTGGTCGGGTTAGAGCCTCCAGGAATGAGACACTGATTCATCTGTGGTCAGTGTGTTTTTAAAATAACGCCACTAAACTGTCAGTCTGGTTTCTCCTGGCCAAGTGTGGCCACTGCAAGGCTCTTTTCCATAGGATTCCCCTGTGCTAGTGACCTGAATTTTCACCTTCCTCTCTCAGTGTGTTTCTTCAGATATTTGTGCTGCCTGGTCCAGGCGGGAGAATCCTGCTGCCACCCAGACCAGTGTGGCCACTTTTACAGAGGAGAATGTGGCTGTAGAAGCCACAGGACTGTGGTGCTGGTGCTCCGTGCTGCACTGCCAGTACAAACCATTCCCAACACTGTGTGTGGGGACAAAGCTGGGCTGCTGCAGTGGAAGGCCGGCAGTGGAGCTGGGCACAGGGCAGAGGGGTGTGGCTGGGCTCATCTGACAGCACCAAGAGGCGATTTCTCCCCACTGCTCTGCTTGGGTTTGGATTTGGGGAGCTGGGGGTCGAGTGTAGTCCTGTGCAGCTTGTGCCATACCCTGCTATTAAAACAGTTCCTGCCAGGTTTGTTCCTGCAGGGGAAGAAGGGAGGCTGGAGGGTTCAGATGGCAGTCAACTGGGAGGCAGAAATAAATCAAGTGGTGAGCTCTTAATGGGGAACATGCTCAGTTGGTTTGGGTTTCCCTCCCCACCCATCCCACTCTTTTGAATCCGTGGCACAGTCCTGAGAGCAGCTTGAGAAGGGAAGTGATTTCAGACTGGAGATGACCTCATCCATCTCCAGCTCCGAGGTGGAGCAGCCTTTGGAGGCACTGCCAGAGCTTCCACTGCTCTTTGAAGGGCGCAGGCGAGGGCTGGGGCTCCAGGAGAGCCCTGTGCCTCTGCTCAGCCCTGGGCACGGACAGGGGGGGCTCTGGCCCCGAGCCCTCCTGCAGTCTGCCACCCTCCCAAGTGTGGGTATAGCCCCAGGAGGTCCTGTCTGCCCCCATTACCAGGATTTAGGGCTGCTTTCGATGTCTGAGCTGTTGTGCTGCTCTCTGCAGAGGTTGTGGCCTCTTCAGGGAGGGGACAGGAGGTGTGGTGTGTCCTGTTTGTGCTGGTGGAGAGAACAGCCCCAGTGCTGGGAGCCAGCCCTGTGTGTCTGCCCGAGGAAAGGGCTGTACCTGGGTGCTGTAACATGGTGCTCCCAGGCCCCACCGCTGAGGGGGTTCCCCACTGCCAGCATGTGGTGACAGACACGTGGTGCCAGCGCTCGCTGCCTGGCAGGCTCAGGACCTTGGCAGTGCCCTGCATCTGTGGCCTCCTGTGTGTGAGCCCCAGCAGCATCCCAGAAGGGGGCCATTGTCCCTGAGCCCTGCCTGTTGCTGGAGTCAGGAGGGCACAGTAAAGATGTGTCCCGGCGGGAGCCTGGAACGGGCTCGTGTGCCGGAACAAAGGAGGCTTTGTCCCGGGCACTGCCCTCGGTGGGAGGTTTGTCAGCTCTGGAGCTGGGGTGGTGACATGGGGCTCTGTGCCCAGCCCTGCTGCACTGCCTGGGGCCTGCCCCCACTCTGGGTGAGCTGGCAGCCTGGGGCAGGGTCATGGGCTCTGCCTTTGCTCTGGGAGGTCTTGGCAGCAGGTCCTGCCTGCCCAAGCCTGGCTGTGCCTGGTGGGCCATGCAGAGGGCTCTCCTGGTGTCCAGGGTCAGCTGGGCTGTGCAGAGGCTCTCCTGGCCTCCCAAGTTCAGCTGGGCTGTGCAGAGGCTCTCTTGGTCTCCAGGGTCAGCTGGGCTGTGCAGAGGCTCTCCTGGTGTCCAGGGTCAGCTGGGCTGTGCAGAGGCTCTCCTGGTGTCCAGGGTCAGCTGGGCTGTGCAGAGGCTCTCCTGGTGTCCAGGGTCAGCTGGGCTGTGCAGAGGCTCTCCTGGTGTCCAGGGTCAGCTGGGCTGTGCAGAGGCTCTCCTGGCCTGCAGGCTCAGCAGCCCTGTGTGTGTGTGGCTGAAGCTGGGTGTGTGCAGGTGCTGTGTGCTCTCTGCTGTGTGCTCTCTGCAAGGCATAAAGGCCCCGGGAGCAGCCTCAGGGTGACTGGGGCAGGGCTGTCATGGACCAGGATGGCAATGTCACTGTATCTGGGGCTTTGAGGAGAAGTGTCTCCTGGGCAGAGTTCAGCAGAGCAGGGCTGAGTGGGACAGCTTGACAGTATGTGACAGCAGAGCAAAGGCAGATTGGAGAAGCGAGGGAAGCTCTTATGCTCAGGCTGTTACACTAAACAACACGAGTTACAGGAGGATACACTTTAGAGAAAGCTCTTTTCCAGCCAGACCTGAGGTCTGGCTGCTCTCCTGTCTCTGGTTGCAGCATCGGTGCTGTGTTGGTGTGGGGCTGAGTGTGATCCAGGTGATCCAGAGGTACCTTTTCCAGAGGGGTGTGGTTGGAGGTGGGATAAGCAAAACCACAGGCAGGCAGAGAAGCTGGTGATGGGATTGAGGCAGTAGGACAAGATCATATTGGAAAGGATTCCCTCCATGGAGCTGTGTAGGATGCTCTAGGATTTTGGTTCTGTGGTAGTTTTGTGCAGTTGGTTGCTGCTACTGCAGTATCAGTGTGTAACTGCTGCTGGGTTTTTTTCGTGGTATGTCCTGAATTCCATCCCTTCTCACCTAAGAGCACTGTTCTCCAGGAACACTCAGTTCCACTCTCTCCAAGCAAGACCAGGAAAACTTTGTTGTGAAGGAAAGGAGAACTTAGTACATGTTCTGCTGCTCTCTGCTGTGGCTGTGAGTCTACCACAGGCACCAGATCTTCCAAAGGGAGGAATCTCTGAGGGGAATTGCAGGGCCCAGGGGCAGGCTGAGAGGAGCATAATGTCTCTTCTGGCTCTGAAAAAATGTGTGCTCAGAGAGGAAGCAGCAACCACAGGAAAAGGGTAGTTGCTGAGCACAAATTGCCAAGAATTAAGCAATCTGTTTTATGGTATGAAACCTCCTGTTGAGCAAGAGGACTGTTTTCCCTGCCAAGGCAGGTGTGACTGGTAAACCGAGGTGGCAAAGTCCTCCCTCAGTTCAGCTGCCAGACAGGGCCAACATTTCCTTAGCCCTCCCCACACAGGGTGTCCCCAGTTTGCATCCCTTTCCTCCTCCTGCTATTCTGTTCAGAAGCTGCCTAGACTCTCCCATGCCACACGCTGCTGTTTTCATCTCCACTCTCTGCTTTTTATGCTTTTGTGCCATTTAGAGCTGCACAAGCACCACTGGCACATCGGGCTCTTTTTCGGGGCACTTGCTCTGTAGCTGCTCCTGTGAGCCAGCACATAAATGGAAGCAGATGGCACCATGTCAGTGGTCAGGAGGAACCTCTCACTGCTGCAAAACTGCTCCTGAAGTTTGGGGCTGGACTGGAGCAGACAAGGCTGCTGTGCTGGGGGGGCTGGCCCTGGCTCTGTGCTGGGGTGCCTGCCATCACCCCTCTGGTGCAGGAGCACTGCTGAGCCGACCTCCCAGCCTGGAGAGCTGCGCTGTGTCCACAGCACCCTCAGACAGGGTGTTCCTCTGGGTCCCACAGAGCCATCAGGACCTGCCAGTGTCCATCAGTCTGGGTAAATGATCCGTGTGGTCTCCGTGTCTGAGTTCCAGACCTTGCAGTTCACACCTGCACTGTGAAAGGGCATGGGATGCTCTCTGGTGTCCGACACACTCTCTGCTGAGACTCTTACCCAGATACTTCTTCATCTTTTGCTCTGTTTCACTACAAACTCAGACTAACTAGTCTCATTTTTTCCATACTGGTCAGCATCCCTCTGATAAGGAGAAGCAACACTCAGCAGTTACTGACTATTACTCTTAAGTATGGAAGAAACTGTTTAAATTCCCTTTGACAGCACAGTTTGATTTAGATGTTCAGTGACTTGAAGTTTTCTCCCATCATAACAGTATTTAATAAAATGTGAATCTCCAGTCATGCTGCAGGGCACAGGGAAGTGGCAAGTTGTGCAGCAGAGGTGTAACCAGGCCTGGTGTTTGCTGGAGCAAGTGGGGGAAGGGGAGAGAAAGGTGTTGGAGAGCATCTTGATTCCCTTTTTGATTATTCTGACGTCTGCCCCCGGCACGGCCTCGGTGTCTGCGCTGGGTACCAGGGGCTGGTGTGAACACTGGATGGCTGCACAGCTGCAGGCAAGTGGGGAACAATCCTGGTCCCCAGCTGCCTTGCAGCTCTTACCTTTTCTTCTTCATTCAGGCAGCAAAGTGTCAGGCTCTGTGTCTGCCTGGCTGGTCCCAGGGCCCCCCACAGTGCTGGGCACCTCTGGGGCAGCCGGGGCTTCGATGCCCTTTGGGAACACCGAGCCACGCTCCTGCTGTGCAGCAGCAGCTCTGATCCAGTGCAGTCACTGGTGTGTGCCGTGGGCCAGGCCCTGGGAAGCCCAGCCAGGCTGCAAGTGGTGGAAGAGGCACCCACTGCTCAACGGCTGCAGTGTCTGGGGCCTTGTGTCCCGCGAGCCTGGCACAGCCGGTAACGCTCCACCCGGCTCTTGGTGGGCAGCCAGCAATGGGCTGGCACGGATCAGAGGGGAGACAGTCCAGCTGCAAGCTCCTGAAATCTTCCAAAAGGCTTTTCACAGCCCCTTCCCGAGGGCAGCCAGGTGCAGAGTAGAAGCTGGGAGTCTGGAGGGTTGGCATCGGAGAGCTGTGAGATCTGTGCTCTGCATGGACTCAGGACACTGCCCATGGAGAACACAGTATGTTACCGGGTACAAGAGATCAGAATGGACAGATTGTCCCTGGAAACCTCAGTCTGTACATCTCCTGTTAGGGAGGATCTGTGGGGGAGTTGTTAATCCCAGCAGGATAACTCCTCTGCTGTCCTCTGTCAGGTGGAGCCGATGTGTCTGTGCATCTCTGCAGGTCCTGGGGCTGCTTGGGCAACCACCAGGGCTTCAGGTACCAGTACTGCTTCCCAGAAAGCCACTGCTTAGTGGCAGGGGAGGACAGATATCTTGTGTGCTCAGTGAGGATCTCTGTGGATACTTCATCTGGGCACACATCCCTTCCCTTCTCTGGGAGCTCTGAGAGACAGCTCTGTGTTGATTTACCCCAATTTTATCACTGCTCCATCTCTTCCTCAGGTTTCCTGCAGGAAGGTGTTATGATCTTTTTCTGAGAGCACCTCACACCATGGCTGAGAATCAGGTACGCTTCTTAGGCCCTGCCCAAAAGGAGTGTTTTGCACCACTGCTCATAAATGGAGGTGTGCTGCAACCCCAGCCCAGCTGATTGTTATTCCTGGTGATTAGCTAATTGCTTCCAATTGCCAAAAACAGTCATTGAATTCACGCTGTGATTTCTATGTCACTCGGGGAGAAGGGGCAGGTGTGGGAGGGGCAAGGGGCAAGTTGTGTTTGCCAGGCTGACAAGGACAAATGGTGCTGCAGCAAAGCACTCAAATCATCCCACAGTTCATTTCTGCTGTTTGTATTGAACCAAGAGCAACATCCAGGGGAAGAAGGGTGCAGAATTTCCCTCTGACTAATGCTGCTGGATTGTGCAGGGCTGTGGGGGAACTGCCAGCCAGAGAAACCATCAGGAGGGGAAAGGAAATGGAAAGGGAATCTAATTATCCATCTGCAAAGACAGACGCTGGTCCCGACGCAGGGCCCAGCCCTGGGCAGGCCGGTGTGGGCAGTGACGTTTGCACGGACGGTTTTTATGGTGAGGCCGGGAAGCGGCTCCCGGGGGTCCCCTCTGGGATGGCAGATGGTCCAGCACATCCCGGGGAGTCGCCTGAGACTGGAAGCCACAGGGCTGCTTTTGCTGGGAACGCTGCCCCATGCTGGGCTGGGAGGGACAGTGCCCTGCAGCCAGTCCGGCTGTGCCTGCAGCACGGGCAGGGCTGTGCAGGGAGGAGGGTGCGTGCCTGGCTCCCTCTCAGCAGGTTCGTCTTGATCAGAGGGGCTGGTGCCACAAGCCCAAGGTGGGGAAGGAAGGTGGAGGTTCTCATGTGGCTCTGCCAGCTCAGCGTGCAGGGGACTGTGCCTCGTGTTCCTCCGTGGAACTGCGCTGGGCCAGCCCAGCAGGGAGGGACGGTGGGAGGCTGGAGCCTGGGGGTCTGAGCACTGAAGGGAAACCTACAGGAGACGCCCTGGGAAGGAGAAGGGGCCTCTACCTCCTTGTCTGCAGAGCTTTTTGGGGTTATTACTCACACGGGCTAAAGCCAGCTTTCTTCTCTTTGGGCACTTCCCAGGAGTGAAGGTTGCTTTAGAGAGCTGCCTTTTCCTCCTTAACTAACGGAATTAAAAATTAAGAGTTAAGAGTTAAGAGTAGGCTTATTCTCCTCTCTTGTGGGCATCAGCTACTCCTAAAGTTATGTTAATTGTAGCTGGGAGATCCACATAGAGGTTGGGAGCCATCCCAAGACAGTTTGCTTTCATTCTCCCACTACTGTTTTCAGGAGCCTGCTGGGTTAAGAAAGACCTTGCAGACCTGGGAGTATCAGTGAGATGGGTGAACTGGGGATGAACCAGAAGCATCCCTGATTGAGTGAAGCATCCTTTTTCCTGTCTTACTTGTCCCCTGCCTTGCTCCTCAAGGTCAGTGCTCAGTGTGCTGTTTGCAGGGGTGGTGCCCCAGCCTGGATTGTCTTCCCCGGTGCTGCCTTTGGGTTTGCTCCCGCTGGCCCAGGTGGGAGTGTCTCCCATGCTCAGAGGCCGGGATGTCCTCTCCGGGTCAGGATTCAGCCTCTGGGGTAGACAGGCCCGATCCTGCATCCCTTACTCACGTGAGCAGTCGTCTCTATCTCAAAGGGACTACTCGGTGAGTAAGGATCGCAGGATTGGGACCACTACCTGTAACTTAAACTGGACCTTCTGTAGGATCCTGTCCCCAGCCTTTTCCTGTTCGTGTATGTTAACATGCATCAAGAGCTTCCAAAACTGCTGGTGCTCTTGTCATTTGGATGGAGAACCTGAGAGCTGGAAGAAGCAGTGCTCTTGCACTTCAGAGGATAAATCACCATTATCTTCCATGCTCTCCTACCAAACAGCTCCAAGCCCAGCCAGCTTCTGTGCCACAGAGCAACATGTACCTGTTTGTCTCCCACGTGTTGCTGTTCCTGGCTTCCCAGGGCTGGCAGGGCTCTCCTTCTCTCTGGTTTTCCCAGCTGTAGCTTTGAGATGAGAGCCCGGGATTCTGTTTAAGCCTGATTTGTGCTGCAGAGCTGGAGAATGAAGCAGGGGGAGAGATGAGCAGTGGTAGTGCTGAGACTGCCGCAGACCTTCCTGCGCCACTTGGTTTCTCCTCCTGTCTGAACAGGCTAAATTTGGAAACCTCCGCCCTGTGCTAAGGTTTTGAATGCATTCACAATCGGAGGTGTCCGTGCCTGTGACCCTGTGTGAGGTGGAAGCAACGAGGGGGGCGGGTTTGAGCCGCACGTGGATTTCTGCGTGGCCCTGGCCGGGGAAGGGCTCGGACACGGCCCTGCCGCGGGCCGGCTTCTCCCTCGCGTGGAACGAGCCGGTACCGCAGCGGCTCCTCCGGGGAGGGGACACACAGCGACCGGGCTGTGCCAGAGATCCAGCCGCCTCCACGGCTGCCCGGTTTGTTACACCCTGCAGGTTATCCGAGATGAGAAGCTGATGTAGGGAGCGCTGTGAACTCGCTCCAGAGCGAGTCACGAGTTTAAACAAGTGGGAGGCAATTTATGGTCGTTGGTCCTTTTTGAGAGCTGGAAGTGGAAGCATGGCATGAGTCACACTGTGCTTCTTGGGAAGCACGAGGCACTTCAAGTGGAAGCAGGGAGCACAAATACCTTTGGAATGGAATTTGATAGATTTCTGGAGGGATTAGGTGACAAAACAGCAGTGATCCTTGAGCGGAAATTAAAGCTTGACTTGTGGGGTAGGTAAAAGAGAAGACAAGATCTTAGTTGCTGTGTGGATTGTGCTTGTGGCACTGAATGTACAGGGTATTAATCCTGTGCTTTGGGATTTCTTCACCTCTGGCCTGGTATCTTGCTTTTCCTTGAGCATCAAGGAATGAAGCCTGGCTAAAGTGTCAGGGCTCTGATGCTCCCAGTAGCGACTCACATGGAGCCTTGCTTCCAAGTTCAAGGTTAAATTAATCATCAGAGTTTAGATCAGCAAGGCATTTTCCCTTTGATCAGGTCAGCAGGAGCCTCAGGGTGAGTGTGCAGCTCTGCTGGTGATGGAGCAGCAGAGTTCAGACTGTGAGGCCCATGAGACTCATCTGTCTGAAGTCAGCACTGACTTTCCATGTAGCAGGAGAGGAGGCAGCAGGAGAAGAAGGTGGGAACTGAGTCCTGGAGGTTCCCAGCTCTGCACCTGCAAGGAGGATACCTGCAGTTCCTCAGCCTCCATCACCCTGGTCCAAGGTGGGAGTGGTTTTACTGCCTGCTGCTGCTCCTGTTCAACTTGACCAAAGAGCTTTTCTGGAACTGCCCTTCCCATCATCCTAGAAAA
This sequence comes from Lepidothrix coronata, assembly GCF_001604755.1. NCBI lineage: Eukaryota > Metazoa > Chordata > Aves > Passeriformes > Pipridae > Lepidothrix > Lepidothrix coronata. The sequence continues at coordinate 495,900 of NW_016690231.1, forward strand.
CAGCCAGGAAGAAAATTTCCCTTCTGTGGGGAATTCTGAAAATAGCTTTGTCCGCTTCAGAGGAAAAGACATAAATGCTGTTATTACATGGCTCTGCTGCCCCTGCCAAGCCATGGATGTGCCGTTTCACAGCTCTCCGGCTCAGCCAGCCTGGCTGGGTGCATCCCTGGGGGACCCTGGTCCTGTTGCCCGGCTCTGTGCTGCTCAAGAGCGTCTGTCTGGATCAGGCTGAAGATTTTTCCTTCCGTGACATGCTCCTGGTTGTTCACTGAGGATGGAGCCTGAGCACTGCAGCCCCTGGGCCACAGCATATCTGCCAGAAACCTGGTGCCAGCCAGACTTGGGGTCGTGATGGAGACACTGGGTTGTGGCCCCAGGGTGACCAGTGCAGACCCTGCAAGTCAGGTGCTCTGTGGAGCCACTGCCAGAGACCTGCAGTTCCCAGAGCAGCAGTGAGAGCTCTGGGAGCAGGGCAGGAGTACGGCTGAATGTGTCCTTCCCATTGGTGAGCAGAGAGTTGCTCAGGAAGTTGTGTGGCAAGGGACAGGTTCCTCCAGCACCACCAGTGCTGTCATCTCCTGTCACTTCATTATACATGCTGTGGTATTACCCCCCAGTTGGTTTCTATGGCTGCACAGAAAGGTGGAAAGCAGATCTTATAGGTAGGTTCAGAACCCAGACTTGAAGTTTAAATTAATTCTGTGGTGTGCTGGGTTTGTCTGCTTAACAAACACGCAGATACTTCCTTGTTCTGAAATGTCTTCAAAGCTTGGTTGTAAGGTCCAGAATACATCCAATTTGCTATTCCAATTGGATTTAGAGATGAGGCTGCAATAGGGTCTGGACAACAGATGAACCTGCACCGTGTGGAAGCAGATCCAAATCAACGAAAACTAGGATCTGGGGGCTACGTTTGGGCCCTGCTTTTTGGGAGCTTTCCGAACCACTGAGACCTTCACCAACAGCCATAATCGGCACATTTTGGTGAGAGCAGGTTTCCTCCAGCAAACCTTTGTCTCAGCTGCGTCAGGCAGGATCTCTGCTGAAATCCCGCAGCTGAGCGAGCCCATCTGTCAGGCGGAGCCGGGCTCTGGCAGGGACCGCATCCGGCCCGTGCGCGGCCCATCCGCGGGACACTGCGGCGACATCGGCCCGGCCGCCCTGGCCTTTGTCCTGTCCTCCCGCAGGCTCCTCCCGCGGCACAGGCGGAGGCAGGAAATCCCGGGCAGCTGCCTGGGAGCCTGGGAGCCTTCCCCTGCCGCTCCTCGCCTCTCCGCCTCGCCTCGGCCCCGCGGCCGAGCCGGCCCCGCGTGTGTGCGCGCGTGGGCGGGGGGGCTGCCGCATGGATTTGGCGAGGGCTGGCCGGGAACACATGGGTTGGGGTGCTGCGGCTGGCCCGCGGTGGCTGTCCGTCCGTCCCGCCGGCCGCGCTCATGGACGCGATCATCCTGCAGGAGCGGCTGGTGGAGCGGCTGCTGTCGCCGCGGCCGCAGGCACCGCGGAGCCACCCGGGCCGGCTGAAGGTACGGGGTATTTATAGCGCTGCGCGACCCGGGGAGCAGCGGGACACGGGGGGAGGATGGTGCCCGAGCAGCCGTGTGCGGCACAGGATGAGCCCTCCGAGGAGCAGAGGAGCGGCAAGGCGCCGGTAAGGGAGGGATGGCGGGGACGGGAGGCAGGGGAGCAGCCCCCGGGGAGCGGGGCCGAGGGGCGAGCGGCGCAGCCGGAGATGTGGGAGATGTGCGACATTTTGGTTATTTGGTGCAGCGATTCCCTCCGCGAATGGCGTTTGTGCGCTGGGGGGGGCTCAGGGCGGGAGGCAGCGCCGTGTGCCCACACGCAGTCCGGTTTGTGTTTGTTAATTAACAGCGTGTTAATGCCGTGCTTTGCTGGCCCGCGTTCCTTCTCTGCAGCGAGCGCTGGTGGGCGAGTAGTTGCCGAGGCTGCTCAGCCCCAGGCCCGAGGCGCAGATGTCCGCGGCAGATGCCCGGGGCTGCTCGTGGCTCTGTGCGGTGAAAGGACGCAGAGGGTCCGGCTCCCTCCGGGCTGGGCTGGGCTGGGCTGGTTCGGATGTGGGGCCGTGCCTGGCCGGGGGAGCGGCTGCAGGAGGGGCCCGGCAGGAGCTGGAAGGTTGTGCTGCAGGCTGGGACAGCGGCAGGCCCCTTCCCCCTGCAGAAACAGAGCTAGAAGCAGCAGGATCCTAGCACAGCTCCATCATTTCTGGCGTTTGCTCCAGACCCTGATAGGGGCTATTCTTCAAATTCGTTGTGGTCCCATCGTGTTTAATTTTAGCCCTTTTGAATATACTCAGCAAGGCCCCATTTATCCCCTGGCTGAATGGAGAAGTCACATGAGTCCTGGGTTGTTTTAAAAAGCATCTCCACCACAGAGGTGAGGAGGGGATTGGGAAGGACAGGAGTGATGGAGGCTGTGCAGTGTGCTCTGCCTTGGAGCTACAGACAGCACTGCCCACACCTCGGTACCGGGATAGCTTCTCCAACAAACCCACCGGGGCTTTGTTGCTTGGCTTGAGCTCCCAGGGAGAGCACTGCCTGCCCGGCAGCCCTGGCCACCTCGCTGGGTATTGGGGGATGTGAGGATGTGACATGTTGCTGTCAGGATGTGTGCTGAGGGAGAGCACGGGCGTGGTTTGCTCGGCCTTGGGTGCTTTGATTTGTGACAGAGTCCCAAAGATTGGCCACTGCTCTCGGTGGCCTCTGCTGTGGTACATGGGGCACGTTTCCAGGCACAGGGGAGTGGGATGCCAGCAGGAACAAAGGCAGCTCCATGGAGCTGGCAGTGGGGAGAGGGGCTCCTTGTGCCAGAGTGCTGCTGGCTTGGCTGGCCGGGCCCTTTCCCGACAGCTGGAGCTGGAAGGGAAGCGCGGTGCCGTGACCAGCTGTCCTGGCTTCTGTCAGCGCGAGGGGAGCTGGCTTGGGAGGGTTGAGAGCACGCAGAGGGGGCAGTGATGCCTCCAGAACTCCCTCAGTCCAGGTCTCTCATCTGATTAATGGGTTTTAGCTTTTCACAACCCAGAAAGCCTCCTGCCTCCTTCAGTAGTCCTCCCAGGGCTCTACATTCTCTTCAGTGCTCTCCGTCCCATGCACAGTTGCACTGCATATACTGCCCTTGTTGGGTCTGACGGAGGTAGTGAGTGGTGTAGAGCTTTGAGCAAGGCACACCCTGGGCTCAGGAGGCTCCCTGGGCTCCTTAAGTGCTTTGTTGATGGTGGCACACTGGCAGAGACAGTGGCACATGCCAGAATACGGCTGGGATAGGAGCACACCTCGGGTACCTCAAAGCCCTGATGAGGAACCGTGGATCAAGGCTGGCCATGGTGCAGGGACCACACTGCTGTCCATGAGAGAGGGCTATTGTAAGAAGGGGATCCCTCCTCAAGTTCCCCCTGGATCTCTTGCCTTTGCCCTTGGCAGACACGCTGGCCATCAGCCCCAGCAGGGCTCTGCAGTGCACCCATGGCTGCTCAGAGGGAGACTTGGCTGAGGACAGGGCTTTTCCCCTTGCAGCTCTGGCTGCCTCCCACAGTGAGGGAAGCTCTTCTCTTGGTGTTGGGCTCAGCACTGACCTTCCTTTCTGTGAGGGGAATGACTGTGTGAGTCAAGGGCAAAGGGCAGTGTCCTCCACCAGCTGGGATTTGCTCATGTGGAATGTGGTGATTCCTCCGAGCTGTGGGGAGGCACCCAGAGGAATGGTAAATCCATGTTGTCTTGGTTGGGCTGAACAGAAATGAGAGATCAGGTTCAGCCAGTTACACCTGGCAGAAGTAAATGGAGTTGCCCCAGAGTCTCCATTGCCAGCCCTTAGTCATCCAGGTTAAAACCCAAAGAAAAGAGGAGAAACACACCCTGCACCTCGGCTCTGGTTTTATTAGCACAGGACTAGTACTATTTCATGTGTCAGGTCACTAGAGAGAGCAGGTGAGCATCGTCTTTCCAAAGTCTGGTAAAGGTCAGGGCAGGAGAAGCACAAAGGGAAGTATGTTGTATATCTGTGGTGCTTGCTGGGAAACACTGGACCTTTCAGTGTGAGGTGGGGGCTGTTCATGTCCCCTTTGGTCATGTTCATGGATGTGTTCACTGGGAAGCAAAGCAGCTGGGACACAGCCCTGGCACCAAGGGACACAGGCTGGAAGCAGCCTCTTCTTTCTTGTTTTTGGGACCTTGCCATTATCATGTTTCTCGCTCTGCTTTGTACACCTTGTGTTTGCCCTTTGCTGAGCCTTTTGGGTGGCAGTTCACAGTGTCCTCCAGGCAGGTGTTGCTTTGCTACCTGCAGCTCAGCACCCTCCTCACCCCGGGGTCTCACTGCTGCTCCCTGCACTGCTGCTTTGGGATGTCCCTGCCCTTCAGCTCAGCCATTCCAGCTGCCAGAGCACTTGGGGCATTCTGTAATTCTCCCCCATTCTCTCTAACTTCGTTTTCTCTGTCTCTTCTTGCCTTCTGCACTGTGTGCTGGTGAAACAGCATTGCTTCAGCTATGTCAGCAAGGGAGGGAGGGGAGGGAGACCAGAGCCCACAGTCACTGCTTGTCAGGGTAGAATGACCGAGTGTCAGACCCAAATCAAACCTGCTCAGGAGTGGCACTGTCCACTTGCAGTGTGGAAATAAAGGCAAGTCAGAACTGCCCCGAGCCCAGCACACTGGACTGTACTTTGTGGGTTTTTTCAGTGTGTGGCCCAGGAATAGAGATAGTTAAGCTTAGGAACAGAGGTCTTCCCTGCTGTGCTTGGAGGACAGGTGAGGACAGTCCCATTGGAGGCATCCGTGGCCGAGTGGGAGCTGGGGCTGGTTTGAGGAACTCCTGGCTCCGTGGAATTTTTTGTGGTGTGGATCCCAGGGGTATGATTATTTTCAGTAATGTTGAAAAGTCTGTCGTGTCTCTAGCATTTGTGAATGGCTTAGTGTGCTTGTACAGAGCATGTGCCAGGCTTGTGGGGTGGCTTTGGGTTTGTGCTGTGAGAGAGCGCTCAGTGACAGCGTCTGGGGGTGGTTGGGCAGTAGGTAACACTCCTATAGTACTAAATGGAATACCCTCACCAAAAGCATCTCAGCTGTGTTATCAATATTTCCGCATCTTCCCGCTTCCCATGCTCCTTGAACTTCAGTCTCTTCAGAAATAACACAAGAGATTATTCAGGATTTCCTCTTACTCAGCCAGGAGTGGCTGTGACACAGCAAGAAATAATCCCCTCTCAGGTCAAGCAGAAGCTGAGCCACTACACCCTCCTTTAGACACAGCTCAGAACAGCACAAGCCCCGGGGAGCTAATTACAGAGCTCTCCATCACGTACCTCATGTGCCTCTGGAGGGAAGGATGTAGAAAGGACCTGGGGAGAGGTGGCATTTGGTGACCCTGCTGTGAAGGGTGCCCTCGACTGCAGGAGAAGCAAGGAGAGGAAGGTTGTGTGTCAGCAGCAGCCCCAGATGTGCTCTCCCCTGGGAATGGTGGGATGTGCTTTTCCCTTGTGCTCTTTGTGTTGGGAAGCTGCCATGAGAGCAGCTGAGCAGGGCTGTGGCTGGGAGGGGTGTCCCCCTGTCCCCCCTGTGGGAAGGGCAGAGTCCCTGAGCCCAGAGGAGGTGTGTGCCCGCACTGCAGCCAGGGCAGGGACTGGCCTCTCCTCCAGCCCCTGGCTCTGCCCCAGTCCCCCTCCCCGTGGCTGTGTGAGGCTTGAGCAGAAGGGGTGGCACACCCTGACCTGCTGCCATGCCCTCTGCCCCGCAGGACCATGAGAAGCAGTACGTGGGCTTTGCCACTCTGCCCAACCAGGTCCACCGGAAATCCGTGAAGAAGGGTTTCGACTTCACCCTGATGGTTGCAGGTGAGGCTGCCCATGGGCAGAGGGGGCTGGGTACATGGAGGGAACCAGCTCTCCTCACTCCCCTTAGGTGCTCCCATAGTGCCTGAGTCCTCCCCTCACTCTGTTCTGGTCCTTGTCTCAGGCCTTGCTTTCCTCCCCAGGCTGTGGCAGCTCCCCCAGGAGGAACAGGCCCCTCCTGACCCCTCACAACCCAATCAAGCAAGCTTCTCTGCCAACAGGGACTGCTCTGGGTGGGGAAGGCAGGGCCAGACAGGGACCAAGGGAAAGGAAAGAGAGGGAGGGTGGGGGAGCTGGGAGATCACATTTGTACAAGGATTGAGACATCTTGCAGCAAAAGTCCTCCCACTGCTGGAAAAATGTAATGCCAATAAATAGCTCCTGACAGCTCGTCTCTCTCACTTCCTCTGGCTCGGGATTCAAAGCCTCATTCAGAGTTTCATTTGTAAGTCAATTAGAGGGTCATGTTGCTTGCTTTTTCCTCCTCCTCTTTGCGCTCTGTCAATTAGGAGAGTCGGGTCTGGGCAAATCCACGCTGGTGAATAGCCTGTTCCTGACAGACCTCTACAAAGACAGAAAGCTCCTCAATGCAGAGGGTAAGCTGGGGACAGAGAGGGGTGAGTGGGACTGTCTTAAGGACTAGTACTTTAGTTCCTTGCTTCAGAAGCAGCTACAGGCTCGTCTGGATCCCAGCCCTCTTGTTTGTGGCTCCGCTCTCCTTTGTGTCTGCAGAGCCACTGCTATTCCAGCAAAAAGGGTTTGGCTGTAGGCCTCTTCTATCCTGTGAAGGGAAGATGAGGCTGCAAAGCAGCACTAACCCTTTGGGTTGAGATGTTGAGATTTGTCTTTAGTTCTTGGGTGCTGGAGAGTGGTGGGGATTCCCCTTCCCCAGTGACTGGACCAGATGTTCAGAACAGCTGGGCTGCAGGCACTTAGAGGTCTGCCTGCCTGCTGCTGGCCTCCCACAGTACCACTCCCTTGAGGCTCCTTAGAGGATGATTGGGGTTTTTTGAAACCCATGTTAGTCCCTGTGCTCAGTGATAAGGAGGGAGTGGGCTTGTTCTGGGTGTGAGAGGGGATCCCCAGTGTTGCTGCCTGGCTTTAACTCACGTGTTCCTGTTCAAAGAGAGAATCAATCAAACAGTGGAAATCGTCAAGCACACGGTGGACATTGAGGAGAAGGGTGTAAAACTGAAGCTGACCATAGTGGACACACCAGGCTTTGGAGATGCTGTTAACAACACTGAGTGGTGAGCAGGGCACTGCTGCCTTCCTTCTAGTCCTTGGCTTCAGAGTCTCTAGGAGACACTGCTCTGTTGAACTCATGGTTTTGTTTGGATTGAATTGCCCTTCCCAGCTGGAAGCCCATCACTGACTACATTGACCAGCAGTTTGAGCAGTATTTCCGTGATGAGAGTGGCCTGAACCGGAAGAACATCCAGGACAACCGCGTGCACTGCTGCCTCTACTTCATCTCTCCCTTCGGGCACGGGTGAGAGCCCACACTCCAGGCCTGGAGGGTGACTCAGTCCAGAGGGAAGACCCCTGTGCCCCAGGATTGCCCTACAGTAGCTTGTCCACTGGCAGGGCTGTTGGCACAGGAGAAGAACTGTCTGGATGCTCTCCCTCGGCCGAGCATCACACCACTCCGCCTCGCTGGCATGACAGGCTGCCTGTGATCAGGCAGAGCAGATCTCCCTCAGGCCTTACAGCCTGTTCTGGAAATCAGAAGAAACAATGCCACACAGACCTGTGTGTTCCTATCTGGCTGAGCCTGAGTGATGCATAGGAAAGGGAGTTTTAAGCTGCCCTGGGTCCCTGCCCCGTGCTGGCTCACGTGTCAGCCTCACCCGCAGCAGCTGGAGGGGCCGTGCCGGCTGCCCGTGGCACAGGACAGCTGGAGTGAGACCCCAGGCTGTGGCCTGGGCAGTGTTTGGCCTTCAAGGGAGCCAATACCCAGCATGTGTCTCTGTGAGATGTTCAGCAGCTAAAACTGGAGACAGCTTTCCTGAAGGTACAGCCCTGGCTGAGGCTGTCCCAGTGCTGCTGCAGCCCTTGTGTCACTGCTGTCCTTTGTGCTGGGGGGTGAGAGGGGCTGCAGGGGGAGCTGCCCAGTGTGTCCTTCCTAACTGTGTCTCTCCTCATCCCTGCTGCAGGCTGAGGCCTGTGGATGTTGAGTTCATGAAGGCTCTGCACGAGAAGGTCAACATTGTGCCCCTGATTGCCAAAGCCGACTGCCTGATCCCTTCCGAGATCCGGAAGCTAAAGGAGAGGGTGAGATGCTCTTTCTCTACAGGGTGCATCCAATGGGCTGAGGAGGGAGGGGAGATAGATATCTATGTATAGCTTGTTTGTGTGTATAGGTACATATATACACAGACAGTACCTGCACATGTAGCTGCAGCAGTGCTGTGCTGTGAGAAGGGAGGTGGTGTCAGCAGAGAGGCCAACTCGAGAAGAAACATCAAATCCTTTTGCCATCCATAGGCTATAGCAAACCCATGGTAGCACAAACAGAATAAACCCAGTATTTCTGTATTGTTCACTTCTAAATCCTTTTGTTTTTGTCTTGCCTGGACACAGATCCGGGAGGAGATTGACAAATTTGGCATTAAAGTGTACCAGTTTCCTGAGTGTGACTCCGATGAAGATGAAGAGTTCAAGCAGCAAGACAGAGAGCTGAAGGTAAGGAACCTGCTCAGCAGAGGACTGGGAAGTCAGGCTCCATGGATATGTGGGTTGCTCCAGAAGGAGCCAGAGCTGCCCTGTGTGTGCCAAAGGCCAGTGCTACGGATACCCAGGGAACAGCCTTGGCTCATGTGGGGGGTGGCCTGGAGAAGGTGCTGATGTCCTTGCTGGTGCCATGAAGTCCAGTGTGGCATGAAGACATGGCACTTCTGCTGTCCCTCCAGGCAGTGTCAGTCAGCCTTTCCTCCATCTACCCCAGCCTGTATATTTAAGATAAAGGCTGGGTTGTGCAGCATTTCTAAGCACCTGTTTCTAAGCACCTATGAGTGATGCCATCAGCGAGGAGGGGTTTGCTAGTGAACAGACACCACTGTGACACATAAGTTGCATGGGGGAACACATGATCCTACAGGCATGTCTGGAGGCCCCAGCAGCCCAGTCCTGACCCCCTCCCAGGCCGAGCCAGCCCTGTGAGTGCAGGGAGTATGGCCTTGTTTCTCCTGTCAGAGGGCGGCAATGGGCTCTGACTCCCTTCTGAGCAGAGAGGAGCACAGCCTGTACCTTCCTGCCTGGACAAGCTCTTGTCCCACATTGTCCCTCTTGCTCGGAGTCCCAGCCTCTTTGCTCTGGCTTCCTTGTAGAGCTTCCCTTAGAGAAGGGATGGAGGCACCTGCAGAGACACAGCTTCCCCCAGGAGAGCTGAGTCCAGCTGGGAGTCAGGCTGCCTGTAGATCCCAGTGCCTTGGGATTTTCTCTGCCAGCTGAGTGGTGGTGTCCTGCTCAGTGGCACGTGTGGGTGTCCTTTCCTACTAGCACCTTCCTCCTCCTGCTCCGCGGTGCCTGGGCCTGCCCCTGGAGGAGGGTCCGTGGGCAGCCGGGGGAGGGCTCAGCGGTGCCTCTGTTCCAGGAGAGCGCTCCCTTCGCCGTCATCGGCAGCAACACCGTGGTGGAGGCCAAGGGCCAGCGAGTCCGGGGACGGCTCTACCCCTGGGGCATTGTGGAAGGTGAGCCTGCAGCCTGGGGGCTGGCACTGTGAGGAGGGGGGCACTTACAACAGGGATGGCAAGGGAGAGCTGCACTGTCTGTGCCACCTTTGGCACGGGGCAGGGGACATGAGGCAGAGGCACCGGGACTGGCTCAGGAGGTCTGTTACTGGGAGTGAAGTAATAACCCTACCACGACAGACTGAAGAAGAGAGGCTCCAGTGTGAATGGAAGAATGCCTGGGCTTTATTATGCACTAGGATTTGGCTTCTTATTAAGGGGGGAGGTATTGCCCATTTAGTTTCCAGGGAGAAGCTGTTGCCTTCAGCCAAACAATGCTAAACCCTCCTGCACTCCTTCCTCTGCTGCCTCTCCTGTAAGGACTGGAGTTGCTGGGCTGGAGACAACTCCCTTTCTTCTGTTCTAAAGGGAGAAATTTCAAAAAGTCCTGGAATGGCTTTTGCTGCTGTTGCTGACTCCTCCATGCTGGTTTGTTGCTTTTAGGCCTTGCAGCTTTAGATCCCAAAAGCTTGTGTGTGCACTCTTGGCTGGTGGTGCTGGCTGCCCAGCTGCTGGCTCTGGTCCCTTGCTGGCTCCAGAGGGCACAGGGCCTGTTGGGATGCTGGCATTTGACAGTAGGATCAGCTCTGTGACTGCCCGTGCCTGGCACAGCTGGCTTCCCCCAGCCCTGCAGAGAGGTGGAGATCACATGGCAGCACAGTGCTGTCTGGAGCCAGGCTCCCCACGGCAGCAGCAGCTCTTTCAGCTCTCCATCCTGCTCTTGGCTTTGCCCCTCAGGGGCTGATTTTGTCTACAGGGGCCTTTTGATAAGTCCTGAATTCTGATGAGACAAGCAATTGCCTCCAGCACCAGCTGCGCTCACTCTGGTCATAACAGCGACATCGCATGTACCTGGGATCCTCTCTCATGCTTAATTAATCCTGTTACCCAGAAAAAGTCCTGGGAGCACAGTGTCTTCAGCAGCCTGGCCTCAGCATTGGGAACTGCAGAGCATCACGGAGGCTGTGCTGGGCAGTGGAGGGGGAGGGAGGATGAGGAAGGAGCCCTGGGGTGGGGATTTAGTCCAGCCTGGGTGCCAGGGCTTCCTGGAATAAGCTGGTGAGGTGTGAAACACTCTCCCCTGGTTGGTTGTGCAGTGGAGAACCAGGCTCACTGCGACTTCGTGAAGCTGCGGAACATGCTGATCCGGACACACATGCACGACCTGAAGGACGTCACCTGCGACGTCCACTACGAGAACTATCGAGCTCAGTGCATCCAGCAGATGACCAGGTGGGTCCCCCCTGCGCTGGGAGGGATGTCTCACAACAGCTTATTGCTGTGGGTCTGCTGGGGACACGCTGGGCTGCAGCCTGGGCACTGGCACTGGGAACTAAAGTAGCAAATCCGAGCGTGTTTCCCACAGCCTTGAACCTGTGGTGGGAATGCTGCTGAGAACCCATTTTACTGTCTGAGGATTCCCCATGCAGATATTGGGAAACAGGCCTAAAGATTATTTTGGAGACCTGTTTCTGGCAGTGGGTGAAATACATCCAGCCTGATAAAATGGGATAAACCGTGTCTGGTGACTGATAGTTGTGTGCGTTGCTGAAGAGGAAGGTGTTCTGCCGTCTGCAGTTCTGTCCAGATGACAGCATGACCCTTGGGATGCTGCTGTTTCTCAGACAACAAAGCTCAGGCAATTAGTAAGACAACACGTCTCCAAAGATTTCTCTGCATTGTCTTCCCATTGCATTTGATTCTCCATGGTTTTAATGACAATGATCAGAAAACAGAAGGGAGAACACAAATGGGTTTCTCATTTGAGACCTCTGTTTTTCCTTCTCCCTTCTATGACTGATATACTAGTGACAGAGCTGAGATTCAAGCAGGTCTTGGCTCCTCTGTTGAGGCCCAGCCCTGGCTGGGTGTCTGTGCTGCCCCGTGTCAGGGCAGCAGTGGCTGTGCCCCAGCAGGGAGCAGTCTGGGCTGTGCCGACGTGCAGGTTGGCACATCCTCTGGACACGCAGCGTATCCCAGTCCTTTTGCATAGCAGACAGGCCTGTTTGTTTCAGCAGTGAGTGCATGGAGTCCCAAAATAACTGTGTTAAATGCTAGAGCTGCGTGAGCAGTGTCACAGCTGCTGTTTAGGTGGGCTGCGTGTCTATTAAAAGAAGAGCATGATGCAGAAGCAATTGCTAAGCTCAGGAGGAGCTTCAGTTTGGTACCATTTCTCACGCCATGGTTAGTTCCATGCCAGTGAACAAGTCTCATAAAACCAGAGCAGGGCCCTTTCTAGAGAGTCCTTTTGGGAGCAGACCCCAAGCTCCAGGGCTGGAATTGTCTCAGTAGTGAGGCAGCGGTGACTCCAAGTGGTGAACGCCTGCAAGTGACATCTCGAAGTTCCAGTTTCAGCCCAGATGTCAGTGGCTGCTGTCATCCCCTCCTCACCTACTGAGAGCTCCTCTGACTTCTGGAAGAAAGTCACCTGCTTTCTCTGTCCCCTGCCTGCACTTGTGTGCACCCCCAGCCCTCACAGCAACGCTGCTGTTTCTTGCCTCCCACCTCCTGAATAGGAGGGCAGGCTTTGTTACTAGACCTGCAGCAATCAAACTGTTCCTCTGGTTTTATCTTCCTGGAAAAAAAAGGCTCACGGTGAGCACGTGGTGCAGGAGGGATGCTGATGGTTTGTGTTGATGCTGCATGTATGTGTAGGCACACGGACAGAAGAGCCAAAAGAGGCTGGATAAATTGTCTCCTAATATCTCTGCTCAGCTTGCCAATGCAATTACAAAAGGTGGTTGGAAATATCAGCCTCTTCTGTGTTTGCTTTCAGTGTAAGCCTGGTTTGGATTTTCTGTTAGCTACCCACACACTTGTATTTTGAAAACTGTCATTGACTTTGGTCACATTTTGTATCCAAGTGCATCCCACAGCTTTGGGCTGGATTGCCCCCAACCCTTCCACCTGGCTGGGTGAATGCTGGTGCATTGCTGGCTGGTCTGCCACGGGCAGTGACAGTCCCCGTGTGGTGACACCAAAGCCAGCCAGCCTGAACCACGACTGACTCTGCCTCTCTCCGTCTCTCCAGCAAGCTGACCCAGGACAACAGGATAGAGAGCCCCATTCCTATCCTGCCTCTGCCAACACCAGACACTGAGACAGAGAAGCTGATCAAGATGAAGGATGAGGAGGTGAGACCCGTTTCTGCCTGTACCTCCTTGGTGCTGGAGCTGGAGTCTCAGGTGTTCCTCCAGGGCTGCCCCATAGAGGCTGTCCTGAGCCTTCCCCCTCCTGCCTCCCCCTGTCCTGGGCTCCTGGGGGCAGGGTGGGAAAGCTGCAGCTTCCTGTCAGGGAGATGTGGCCACATTCCACCCCAGGTACAGGTGCCTCTGTGCTCAAGCAGGAGTTCATGCTCCCTGAGGGATCCCTTGCCAGCTCCAAGGGCTGCCCCAGCGAGGATCAGCAGGTCCCTTTCTGACTCTCTCCTCTGTCTCGTGCAGTTACGGCGGATGCAAGAGATGCTGCAGAAGATGCAGCAGCAGATGCAGGATCAGTGAGAGGCAGGTACCCGGAGGGCAGAGGGAATCCCCCAGTGACCACAAGACCTGGCAAGAGCTGTGAACGTTTAGAAAAGGTTTCCTGTTGTATAGAGACTCGTGGGCAAGAGCTGCACCCGCACCCTCTAATTTATTAGCAGCAATGTTGGCTTTTCGGCCAGCTGGATTGTGGAGGAGGCTGTTCACTTAACAGTTTACTGAAGTGTATTTCTTTCTTTCTTAATATTCTTTTGTTTCTTTTTTTTCTTTCTTTTTTTTTTTTTTAAAGAAACTAGCCTGGTAAGTCTCTAAGGCATCCTAAAAAAAAGAAAAGAAAAAGATCCTCCTTTCCCATGTACTAATCTCTTGTTTAGGAATGCTTTGGTATTTAAAGTCCTGGTTTCTCTGGTGTACAAACTTAAAGACTCTCTGTGTCAATGCACGTAAATGTTTACTCCCAAGTGAGGTGCTGTGCCCCTGTCCCTGTTGCCCTTGTCTGGGGCCAGCACTGTAAAGGCAGCTGGACCCTCCTGTGAGTGTGACCTGCTCAGGTGTCTCAGGCTGGGGGCAGCTCTGGCCCAGAGAGCTGGGCTGGGGGTTCCTCTGTGCACTGACCTGCTCGGGAGTACTGATGGTTGCCTGGTTTCCTGTCTAGGTTTTTATGGTTTTTTTGTTTAGTTGGTTGGTTTTGTTCTTCCTATCAAGAAGCTCCAGGATATTTGCACTGAGCAGCAAGGGACTGAGTCTCTCAAGGCTGGTTAGAAGAAAATGCTTCTCTGACTCTCAGTTATATCTTTCTGGCAGAGAGGATAAGTTGTTTATTCCCTGCAAGGACTTGATGGGAGTGAGCACCTTCACTGCCATGGTTTCCTTCCTTGGCAGGCTGGAGGTGTTGGTAGATGAACCCCAGGGCCCTGCAGTAGCTGGGTGAGGTATCTCTTGGTTTAGCTCTGGTCATCCAGCTGCAGTGTGTCTTCAGTGTCTGCTCTGAAAAGCACCGTGGCAGCCAGAGTGCTTGGCCAGGACTGCTTTGGAGTAGAAACTCTAGGGCTGAAACCCAACCCCAAATGCAGACCTGTGTCCTGTCCCCAGGCTTTGCAGAGCACACTGCTGGCTCTGAGCTTCTCCTGGGGGAAGGGGCAGTTTTTGTAGGCTTGTACTTGAGATCTGCAGGCTGCCTGTCCAGGCAGGTGTTCCATCAGTGTGGCAAGAGTAGGATTGTCACTGCCTGGAGCTCAGCACAGCCCACCAGACTTGGCACTTGCTCCCCTGCCCTTCCCCTGGGACTCAGCCCTTCTCCCCCTCCCTAGTCCAAGGCTCTTCCTGTCTTAATGCTGGGAAGGCTGGTGGATCTGCTGGGCAGAGATAAGAGCACTCTTTGAGCAGCAGCTCCTGTCTTGTTCTTGCTTCCTGCAGTATTTTTAACTCTAGTCCAGCCAGAGCAGAGCCCTGGAGTGTGATGTGCCTGACAGGGCAGGGCTCAGCAGCAACACTGCCACGCTCAAAGGAATCAGGGCTGCTGAGGAGAGACACTTGGCTCTTCTCTCTGACTCCAGGGAGTGCTCCCATGGGCTGGACCCTTCTGCTCCTTGGCTGATTCCTCTCTCCCCTTTCCTCTTTTGTATCTGCTCCTCCATCTCTGGATCTCCCCAGTAGATCTCCCTGGGTAGGAAGCGCAGTGTTGGCCAGGAATAGCCAGGCCCTAAATTCTGTTCTTAGGCACTGCATTTGTCTGATTCCTCCATGGGGCTTTAGAGTCCTGGTCAGGGCTTGTCGAGGTGGTGAGTAGGTTGGCTGGTTCCAGTTATTCACTGTACAGAGCCTCTGCTTAGCCATGGGCTGTAGGGGCAGGGGACAGACCCTGGCACCCTGTGGAAGGACAGAGTGAGGGTGGAAGCCCTTTGGCAGAACTGTGCAACCTGGGCAAGAGCAGTGTCTAACAATGTTGGTTTTTTTCATTCTCCCCTATTTTGGGCTCAAAAGTAGCAGTGCCAGCCTAGGAGAGCAGAAGGATTCAGCTTGGCTTCAATAACATGCAGGACCAAGGTGCCTAAGGAGGAAACAAACTGTTCTTTGTGCAGTGTGCTTACTTGAGCAGTGGAGTGGCTGGAAACCTTCCTTCCAGCTTTTCTGGAGCTGGTTTGCTTCTAGCCAAAGCTGCAAGTCTGCTCAGTTCTCAGCTTTCTGTGCTAGTGTAACAGGGAACACCTTCAAGTACCTGTCCCCTCTTTTCTTGCACTAGTCTTGTTAGTGAGGAGGATGTTCTGTTGCAAATGAGCCCTGTCCAGCTGGAGATGTTCCTCCTTCAAACAGATTTATTCCTAGAAGATAAAGGAGACTTTTTCCCTTTAGCAAGGACATAGAGCAGCTGCCAGCTCTTATGCTGGGCTATGCACAGAGGTGCTGTGTGCTGGTGAGAGCACAGGTACACAGGTCACAGGCAGGCAGGGTTGCTGAGGGTGGATCTGCCCCTGTCCCTCTGGGTGAGGAAGTCTCCATCAGCTCAGTGCATGTGGCTCCTACATCAAGTTGATAGTCACAAGTCTGTCCTCTACAGAGAGCTGAAGTCTTTGGCTACCAGCTGGCAAAGATGGTTCAAGTTGCATTTAGGAAAAAGCACACAGGAGTGAGGCACCAGAGATGGCTTCTGCAGAGGGGCAGCGGTACCACTGACATCACATCTCCGTGTAGGAGGCTCCCTACAGAGGGCCAGAGTTTGAGGGCTGCTTGGAAAGGGATTACAGACTGATTTTGGGGGACACCAGGGAGGTGCCTGGAAGGTGGCATCTGTTTAGGAAAGGGGTACTGTGGCATCAAGTCACCCAGTAAGCAGAGAAGAGACTCCTGAACACGTGTGGCTTGGCTGTTTGGCTCTGGCAGCGAGAAGTGTGGATAGGAAAGTAATTTAACACCTCCCCTCACGCAACCCTCCCCAGCCTCAATGCGATCCCTGCTCCCCAGGCACACTCCCGTGCCTCTGCCCAGCTCTGTCCTGCTGTGTGGGGGCTGCAGGGGTGGTGTCCCACTCTCAGGGTGCCCCAGGCTGCAGTGGGCTCTGGGTCCCCCTCAGCCCTGTGCCTGCCTGGGATGGAGCCAGGGCGTGATGTCCTCGTGTGCCGCTGCTGTGCTGGTCCTGTGCAGTCCCTGCAGCCTCCTGCATGCTCCTCTCCAGGGAGGGATCCCCCTCCTCGTGCTCTGCTATGGCATTCCCTGCTCCTCCTCACAGACTCCGCTGTGCTGTAACGCTGGCTTGCTCCTGCCACACACCTTCCTCACCCCCTGCTCCATTCCTAGGCTCTTTGTTTCCTGTCCATCTCTTGGGTTATTATAATTATATTTTTTTGTAAATTTCTGTTTGAACATTTTGTCATTGTGAACAAAGAAAAATGAAACCTTTTAAAACGTATCCATTTTATTAAATGATTATTGTTATTATTATTAATGTTTACTACCTGAATTGATCAGTGAAATAAATACATTCAAAAAACCAACCTCTTTCTGTTTGATTTTCAGCCCTCTTCAGCAGCACTGGTGATGCATTGTTGGCAGGAGAGAGCAAAATTCACCCCGTTTCTCCTTTTATCTAATTCTGTCAGAACAGGCTCCAGGCAGGACTTCCTGCATGGGATTTCTGGCCTGGCTGTGCCAGAAGCTAGCAAGCTGATCTTGAAGTTCTTCTGTCTTCAGGCTTCCCTTAGGAGTGGTGTCTAACTCAGCACTGGGCAGCTGGGCAGGATCCAGTCCAGGCACTGCAGTTTGTAAGTAGCCAGAGGAGCGTTGCCAGGTCTGTGCTGCCTGCAGAGCACAGCGGGCCTGGCTCTGGGTCAGCTCTGAACGCCTGCCTGGGAATAAACGGAGCACCCAAAGGCATGAGACGAGGTAGGTCTGCTGAGCAAACCCAACCTGCAGTAGTCGAGCTGCTCCCGAGTGGAAAGAGTGCCCTGCAGGAAAAACTGGGTTGGTTTGTTAGCCTAAGATCTCTTTCCCACTCTGCCTGCCCACCATAGTGGAATGATCTGCCCCAACTTTATAGAAATTTAAAGCTTAATTGTTTTCTTTAGAGCATCAAAAATTTTCCCTAGGGCCAAATCCTGCCATTGTTTTCACCCTCAGTTCTCCTCAACATGACCACATTCAGGGCATTCATCATTTCTGCTCTGTGTGATGTGCACAGGACAAGGTAACAGAGTTGTGCTCGGTGGGGCAACAGTTTCACAACATAATTCTGGTGGCTTTAGCCTGAGGAGCACAGTGAATGCCTGGTCAGGCTGGTGGCACAAAATTGTCTGTGAAGGTGTGATGGCCATGAGAACGCAAGATTCTACCTAAATGTATTTTGACCCTTGGACTTACCTGTTCAAATATTTGTGTAATGCAGCTTCTGAATAAAGCACATGGTCAGTCTTTCTCATTTCTATCAGCAGATCTTTCACTACTAAGTAGGAATAGATTTGTGTCCCTGTTTAAGGGAAACTCAAGGGTCAGCACCTGAAAAAGTGCTAGTTCTCACCCCTCTGCCAAGTGCAGCTTTCCTGATGAGATGGGAAACCAAAGGCCACAGTGCTCAGGGAGTGTGGTACAAACCAGTAATGCCACCTTGCAGGTTGAGGTGCATTTTGAGTTGCTGTGCCATGAGACTGTGCAGTGTCTGTGCCAGGCCCAGAATCACAGTTATCAGTACCATCAGCATCCCAGCAAACGTGTTCTCGTGGGCAGTGCCAGCTCCTGTGCTGTGGAAGACTTGCTCAGAGGAGCATCAGCTTCCCTGACACGCAGCAGACGTGGGGGAGGCCTCGTGTGGGAGGTCCCAGGGATGAGCAGGACCCTTATCTTGCCAGCCAGCTGGGAGGGCATTATCCGGGAGCTCGGCTCTGCAGGGCACACTCTGCACTGGCTGGGCTGCCTGAAGACCTTCCTCTTGTCCTGTAAAGCCAGCGAGAAAGCAAGGATTGTACTACTCTGGTAAGTCAACAGTTACCTTCTGTTCTTTTTTTTGTCTTTGCCTGACAGCACAGGGAAGCACTGCCTTGTTGCAGGTCTGTGTAGTTGTTCTCCTGAAGAATTATAGCAGCTCATGTGCTCAGCAGTGGCACGAGGCTGTAATGTAAAGACAGCTCATTGACTCATGTCTTGCAGCACAGTCACAGCTCCAGAAGGAGATTATTCACCTGCTGGAGCAAAACTACCATGGAAAACTCCACTGACCTCCACCCTCAGTGATCAGTACCCTTTCTGTGGCCAAGGGCTGTTTATCACTTCTTTCCAAAGCTGGAAAGGCTATTTTTCACTTGTGGTAACAGTAAATTTATTTCTGAATCTCCTCTTACAGTTTGCATGAACAAAGCTTTGCTTACAGGTGTAATTCAGAGCTATGATAAGGCAGGAGCTGTTTCATATTTTAGTTTTTGATTCCTTGACGGAAATTTTATTGGCTACTCTAGTAATTCACCTCCACTAATGCTGAAAATAGAAGCAGCTCTTGTACACTTTGGAGGACTAGTGAAAATGTATTTGATGGCTGCAGCTAAGCCTCCCAGTAGCTATGTGTTCATAT
Organism: Lepidothrix coronata; assembly: GCF_001604755.1. Classification (NCBI taxonomy): domain Eukaryota; kingdom Metazoa; phylum Chordata; class Aves; order Passeriformes; family Pipridae; genus Lepidothrix; species Lepidothrix coronata. The sequence continues at coordinate 514,500 of NW_016690231.1, forward strand.
CCCTCCTCAAATACAGGGTTGGAAGACCAGGAACATTCTCTCTCCTGTAAAGAGAGACCAAGATTTTGCACATCTCTTTTAACTTTGTTCTTTTCAGAGCTCTCGCACCTCCTGTGAAGGACACCAAATTCACCCAACTTTAGGAACTCATCCTCAGAACAAACCAACAAAAGACCTGGGGCTGTGGTGTCAGTCCTAGAGTGTGTGGTGTCTACTTGCCTGGTCTTCACCTCATTCAGTCTCACCAGGAAAGTGTTTGCAGGTGAAGATGAACAGGGGAATTCTCTTCTTGTCCCTGCTTGGCTTCCTCCCGCTCGTGATACCCACCTGCCCTGTGCCATGCAAGTGTACCACCACCATTATTGACTGCACCTCAAAAGACCTCACTGTAGCAAACCTGCCCGTTGCCTTCCGTCCTTCAGCTGAAATTATCCACCTTGGTTACAACAGGCTCACCTCTATTCCCAATGGGCTCTTTGACAACCTGAAGAGCCTGCAGGTAGTGTACCTGCAGGGCAACCCTTGGGAATGCACCTGTGACATCCTGTACCTGCGCTCCTGGCTGCAGTGGCAGCAGAACCGCACCCTGTACCGGGATGTGAGGTGCAGCTCCCCGAGGCACCTGCAGCACCGGGTCATTGCCTACCTGACAGAGGACGAGGTCAACTCCACGTGCCAGTACTGGTACTGCAGCCTGGCTCTCCTCTCTCAGCTCTGTCTCTTCATCCTCCTTTTCCTCCAGGGTATCTTGGTTATCTTCATCATTGTTTACCTGCAGAAATTTCGGAGGATGACCGCTGAAGCCCGGAGCACCACCCGAGAACTGCACCAGCAGGTTGACCCTTGGGTATCTTCTTCAAGAAACCCCTACAACAATGATTAACATCCCAAGACTGAAGACCCTCCTCCTCTGGGGGGATGATGTGCCAAGCTCCTGTGGTTTGTGATACCCAGAGCAGACATCTGATCCTGACTGCAGTCCAAAGCAGGACTTGAACTATCAGACACTTGCCTGTGTTCCTAAAGAACCAATCTTGTGGGTTTTTTAATGCTTTGAACTCTTTAGCATGATGTTGATTGCTTTGCTGAGCTGGACGTGGCTCTGGTTTGGTAGATTAAAGAAATCATAAACTACAGTGACCAGAACTGACTCAAATGGCTCACAAGGTCCTAAAGGCTACAGAGCTTGATCCCTCCTATGCTACAGTATTTCAGCCACACTTCCCACGATGCTTCTGGTTGTGTTGGGTCAGGTGAGGACAGAGGTGGGCAGTGAACAGTTAAGGTACTGGACTAAGACAATGCAGAAATACAGTTTTCTCGTGTTACCACAGACTGCCTTAGAATCTTTGGCCAAGTGACTTAGTCTTCTCCTGCCTTGGTTTCCCCATCAGTAAAAGAAAAAGAAAATTTCTTCTTGCTTGATACATCTTTTCCAATGTTCTTCTTCTGAGGGAGGGAGGGAATGTTTAGAAGCCCACCTATTTTATCCTGTTTGCATTCCTTTTAATCTTTTTACAGTTTTAATACTGACTTCAGCTAAGTGAGACTGGGGCCCTGAATGCTTTTGAGATATTCATCCTGAAGCCAAGAGTTGTTGAGACCAGTGGCTCGCTCTGGCTGTGCCTGTAACAGCACTTGGCATGAGAGATCTGGTCTTTAGAGACTCAAACTGCAAACCCCACTGATGTGCCTACTGCTGGTTATAGTGTCCCTTAATTATTTTTGAAATGAAGCAAAAATGAAATAAAATAATGACGCCTGTTGGTGTAAATAGCTTATTTCTCTATTCTACACTGGGTATCTTGCATGCTGTTGTGCCTCCAGAGTTCCTCACGCTCAGACCGTGCCAGGCAAAGCAAACCCCGGGGCACGTGGAGCTGTTGCCGAGTGCTCTGTCGGGTTAAGCTTTGGCAGCTGCTGTTCCACCACGGCCCAGGGAAATGGGGAGTTTTTTCAAGGGCTTCCGAGTGGCTGCTTATGGTTTAATGATTCGGCTGGAAAGGAGAAGGCATTTGGTGGGGCCAGCGCGGCTGTGGAGTGACCAGCAGGTGAATGCCCCATTCCCTCGGTCTTCAGCCCCAGTCGCGGGGGTTCTTGTCCCTTCCAGGAGCCTCAGGTCACAAACAAAGAGCTCCTTGGCCGGGGACAGTGACTGGACACGGGACAGTGACTGGACACGGGGGCAGTGACTGGACACGGGGCAGCGCCGGAGCAGCCGCGGCCGCCTCGCGCTCCGGAAGGGCCCGCGCGGCCCTGCCCGGCCGCGCCTGCGGCACGAGGGCGTGAGGGGCGTGAGAGCCGTGAGGGGCCGTGAGGGCCCGTGAGGGCTGTGACGGGCCGTGAGGGGCCATGAGGGCCCGTGAGGGCTGTGACGGGCCGTGAGGGCCCGTGAGGGGCGAAGGAGCCGCTCCGGGGCCCTCTGAGGTCAAAGGGAGCCCTGTGGTGTCTGTGCCTCAGGCTCCAGCTGGGCTCGGGGGCCGCGCGAGCCCGCCCGCCCCAGGTGCTGCAGCGAAAGGCCGCAGGGCTCGGGCGGGCGGAGCCCCTGTGAGGGTGCGGCCCCTCACGGACGGACGGACGGACGGACGGACGGACGGACGGACGGACCGATGGAGCCCTCGTGCGGGTGCGGCCCCTCCCCGGCGGCGGTGTCGGGGGCTGAGGGGACCTTCCCCACGCTGTGAGCGCCGGGCCAGCCTGGCTGAGGTGAGTGACACGGGGCTCCGCCCCGGGGGTCTCTTTCTGCCGTTTCCTTGCTCTGCCCGTGTCCCTCCAGCACTGACCCCTGCGGTGTTGGCCTGAGTGTAGCACTGGCACTCAAGAAAATGGGGTCCAGCTCAGATTTGTGTTTTCTTCGGAGGTTTGCACCTTGCTGGACCTTAGACAATGTATCCGTATCCCCCACGGTGTCCCCAGGACCATGATCTCTGAGGGGGGACACGGCTCCACCAAGAGCCTGCTCTGTGGAGAGGTCCACACTGCTGCTCCATGAGGCCCCCAGCACTCTCAAATCCCTGATTTTTAAGTACTGTTGATTTTTTTTTAAAATTATTTTTCCCCTACCCGAGGAACAACCTTTTCATAGGAATGGAAAGCCAGTTTTCTTGCTTGTTCCTCCCCCGTTGTCTTTTTCCCAGAATCAAAATGCAGCAGTGTAAGGAAGTAGCAAAAACCCTGTCTTCCTTTCACCCCTTCCTCCTTATTCCTTTAGGTCAATTATACTGTTATTTTAGTGGTTTATGCCTGTTGTTGAAGTTCTTTACATGGAAGGCAGGTAACAGGCCTTTTCTTTCCCAGTGCTTTGCTGGTGTGGCAGAATGATTCCCTGGGCTTGCCTGCGGATTTTCAGCTGAATGTCCCCGGGTTGGAGGGTGTTGTTGGTGGCCATGGGCAGTATTGACAGTGCCAGGACAGGCTGGACTGGGAGCAGGCACAATCCCAGCCCTGTGGCTGCTCAGCCTGTCAGCACTGCTGTGGGGTGCTGGAAAACCCTCAGGGCTCAGTTTGCCCACAGACAGAACAACTGCTGACTTTGGTTTCACTTCCCCGGGGAGGAGGCAGGAAGGGGTCCTGACTCTGCGTTGTTCAGTCTTGGCACGTGAAAGGTAAAAAGCCTTTTTGGCATCGTTTGCCAAAATGTGGGGAATGCGACCAGCCATAGCAACGTGCTAATGAATTGCACTGAGCACAGAGTGATTTGTGTGCCATGGCAGCATGTCTAATCCATAAATCTAGAGCCTGCATGGCTTGGCTTCTCCTGGCTCAGGAAGCTGCATGTCACAGATGCTTTCCTGCTCTGCTGGCCAGTGGAGGATCTGCTGGGATGCCTCTAAAGGGAGAACCGGTTTTCTTTCTGAAGGGAGGGACTGTCCAAGGCTGCACAGAGGCTTCAAAGGGGAAGTAGAAGTGAAATATGACAAAGATAAATGCAAGCTATTAAGCAGGCTTTGGAAATAACTTTCCAGTATCAACGCCAATCCAACCCCTGGGTGTGCAGGATTGGGCTGCCATGCCTGCTGGACAGGCTGCTGCATTGCCAAGGGTTCAGATGCTTCCAAACAGCTCCTTTCTCTCAGAGTTACCAGGTTAAAAAACCCTGAGAGACCAGACCAAAGTGTTTGCAGCCTTCATGATGCAGAGCTCCAAACGTGAGGTGTCTAAAAAGCAGGTCAGCACTTCCTAAGTGAAGGACCAAATGGTTGGTAGATGACATTGGGAAAGGCACACTGATTCTTTCTTCTCTCAAATGCCTTGTTTCTCAGTTATCTTCATGGTGACTTCTGTATGTTTTGCAGAGTAAAAGAAGGCTTGAAAGCAGAGCAAGCTGATATTGGAGCTTAGAGAATTTTAGCCCATAATCCAACTGAGAACCTGTTTGTGAGTCCCTGTACTGTGTGGTGACAGTGGTTCTGTTTTGCTTCAAGATTGCTGCAGGTGCTTGCTTACAGATTGCCTGGGTCCCACCCTGGGAACCCACCCCTGTTGTTTTATATACACTTTCACAGGTTCTGCACCCTTGTGAGTGTGGTGAAAATAATCACATTTGTACATGTAGAGAACAACTTCTTATCATCCATTGCAGAGCATCCCAGAGAGAGTGCCAAGAAAAGCAGTGTTGATTCCACAGCATGGGACATCTTGTCTGTCCTGGGGTACATGAGAGAACTATTTTAGGAATTTTTAGAAGTGACTTTTACATTGTTTTTTGTATGTTTCCATATAAAAACAGAGGCCCAGACTCATAGGCCTGGTTTTGGAGGGCTTTAACAGAGACCACAGTCTAATTTAACAGATTTCTGCAAATGATTAGTTGTCTTGGAGAAGTGCCTCGAAAGCAGCAGGTTGCAGCGTTAAGGTTTGTTCTGAAGATGGTATGTGTGTACATACTGAATGTCTAGATAAAGCTCTGTACTCCCTGGGAGGACAGGATAGAGCACTGCTGGTGGACATAAAAGATTTAAGTGGGTTTAGTCCAAAAAACCCACCTTAAATCACTCTCTTAAATCTACAAGTAATGTTTTTTTTCTGTTTCTTTATATGTCTCATGGTCTGCTTCTGCTCTGAAATGTTTGTGACTATGGAGGACAGAATATGCTGGGAGGTATTTCTTTGTATTTCCACAGAGGAGGATTAACCTGAGTTATGAAACCAAAATGCCAGGAATGCTCTCTGTGGATACCTGATGGTTCAGGCTGTGTAGCTGATCTCCTTTCCTGTCTGTAACAGCTGATGATCATTTCTAATCTGCCCTGGCACAGCTGTGTGGTGCCCCATCAATGCCATTCCTTTTGCAGGGGAACAGCTGTGCTCACCAGAGGACAGTCTGTCTGCAGAGCCTCTGCCGCGCTGTCACCGGGGCGTGCTCGGGAGAGGGCAGCAAATCGCTTTGAATCTCCTGCTTGTACTTGTAAAATCAAAGTGAGATGTGGGCTTGGGACAAGATGAAGGCAAGTGTGATGTGTGTCTGCCCAGAGGCTGACAGGGATGCTCCAGACTTAGCTGCCCAAACAGCAGACATTGCAACATTGCTTTTTGAACCTGTAACTACTAGTTTAAACAGTTCTTTCTTCTTGTTCCAAAGCATCAGACTAAAACAGAGAGGAAGAGGAAGGTGGCCATTATGGTGCTATGGCTGTGATGGAAATAGTGTTGGTTCTCTGTCTGATGATCTTTGGAGGGTGGAAATCCATCCTTTGGCAGGTGGTGGAAAATGCCCTTGCTCATAATCACTGAGCAGTGAGAGCAGTGGGTTTCCACTGACGTGCCTCTTGGAGGTGGGAAGGTGCCTGGAGGACGGGTGGGAGGTGAGTGTTCTGAGAATACCCCGGGGTAGGTAGGACAGAGGTGCAGAACAGCTCAAAGTTACTGGGGTTGGCTCTGTGTGTCCATGGGACAGAAAATGCAGAGGCTGAACAGGCAGCTGTGTAAGCACCCAGGGGATTTAAATGCCTCTGCACTGGGAGGAGCTGTGGGGAGCTGAAATCTGGATCCAAGTACTGTGAAACACCAACATCTCCTGTTAGGAATCATAGCCCTTGGCTTGCTTGTCTCTCATGGGATACGATAAGGGCTGTGCCTCTGTTTGGGGAGCTTTTTTCACCAGGTCCTTTTACCTCCGGCATTCTCAAGCTCACCAAGGGTTGCTGTGGGTGCCCACATTTGCTCTGCATCTCCATTACCTGATCTTTCAACACAGTGTTAGCAAAATGTTTTTTTTCCCAGGATGAGACTTTAATTCCCTTCCATTGATCATGGCCAAAGAAGAGAGCTCAAATGGAGATTTTATTCCAGAAACAATGGCCCCCTTATGTGCTGTGTTGTGATCTCTGTGAATGAACCTGCTGGTGAAATGAAGGCTTTTCCCCAGGCTGTTTTGTACCTTTCTCAGGTGAATCTTCCTATTAGGTCAGCCTGGATTCCTGCAGAGAGAGAGAAGGGAGGTAAAAGATGAAGTCTTTGTTCTGTGGGGACATGAGACAAAATGACAGTCAGTGGGACTTGGGCTTCATATTTAGTTTCCATAAATCCCCATGTGCCGCAGGGAGTTTGTCCACATTAAAACCTACAAAGCAAAGGGCAGTTTCCCTGCACAGCTGGACATGTTCTTCTGCCTTGTAACACTTCTCTCCAGGTCCACTCCAAAGCCTCTGCCCTGGGCTGGCTGCTCCCTTCAAACCAAACTGGTGGTGTCCTTCTGGCCTTGTCCTCAGCTCTGCTGGGGGCTGCTGCCTGTTCTCTTGGTACCTGCTCTCCCCCACCCTTGTCACTGCTGTCAGCATTTCTCAAGTTGTGCATAAAACACGGCTTGCTGCTTTCCCATGTTTAGTTCTCTGGTGGCAGAGCTGCACCAAAACCACCACACTGATTATTTTGATGATCAGTGCGGGAGGCTTTGAAAGCAAGACGTTGGTGTTCTTGATTACTTCCTCTCCTGTCATTCCTTCTTGCCACTATCCGTCAAGAATAGTGATTTTTATGATCTTATTTTAATGATCCCTTTACTTCTTTTCCTTTTTACCTGAGACTTGCAAGAGTGCAAGAAGCAACATTGTCATTTCTGTGCTGCCTACCCCTAAACGAAAGGAAACTCCCTCCAAGTGCTGCACGTGAATTTCCGTGTGCAGTCCCTTGTGGTTTCCTACAGCACTTCAGGTAGTGTTGTCCATTGCTGAGTTTGGCCTGAGCAAAAAAGTCTGTAATGTTCTCTGTTTCTGTGTTGAGTGAGGCAGGCACATGGAGAGCAGTAAAGAGTGATGCTTACATCAGGTAAAGGTAGAGAGAGAGGGACTTGCATTGTCTGTAACTTGAAAAGCTGTCCCGAGGTGTATTTTCCTGTGTGGATCTCAGAGAAGGCTCCGCGTTCGTGCAGCGTGGTTCGAGCTCTGTGGTGGTGTTCATGCTCTGGGACAGTCAGCTCTGGGGGGGGCAATAATCCAAGCCCTGCTTTCTGTTTCAGGTGTGCAGGGAAAAAGCGATTTAGAGACACAACTGCTGAAAATGTGTGAAACCTGAAGGCAGTGGAGTGAAATCCTGGGGCTGCTCTGTTGTGCCTTGACTTCAGTAAAGCCAGGGTTCCCTGAAGGAGCCTTTGGAGTGTGTGCTGGGCTGTGCACACACACTGCCAAGGGGAATTGCTTTAAGGAGATCCAGGGCAGGAAGGCTTAGCTCTGGGGCAAGGGCACTGGATTATGCATGTCTTGGTAGTGTAACATTAGTTATGTACAGTAAGGCAAGTATTTCTGAAACCACAGAAAGCATCTGAGTCTTGTCAAAATGAGAGGAAATTGGGGTGAAAGTCAGGCACTGTGTTCCCTAAACTTGTTCCAGTGCGTAATTAGCTGTGGAAAAATTAGCATGTAATTTCAATCCCTGTTTGTCTGTGAGTTTCCAGCATTCCTACCTTCCCTTGCCTTTATCTGTAGATGTCTGCGGGGCCCCATGTGCTAGGCACTTTGCGTTCCCAGGGATGGGAAATTGTGAAATCCATGTGGGATGGGAAATTATCTCGGATGTTTCCCATCTTAGAGGAAAAAAAAAATCTATCTTGGAAATGGTTCAGCTGAAACTCAGAGCATACAACTGGTGCATTCATCTTCATGCTTATCCTCCTGCCTACTAGCAACACACAACTTTCTAAATGAAAAATAACTCTAATCCAAAACTTGGAGCTTCAGTATTTGTTAACTGGAAAACAGACATCTAAACAAGTCCACTGATTTATATGTTTTTTTAATCCATGTTTTAAAAATAGATTCTTATACCAACTGTTCCTTGGTCTTGCCAAGTTGGGGATTTCATATTAAAAGCATAGTTCACGGAATGGTTTTGTGAACTAGCTTTGTATCTTGCACAGTGAAGAGGGTCTGTCTGCTGAAGTGTCTTTCATTGTGTGAGATGAGACGGAGTGAACAGGAGGATGGGGTAAATGATCTTTGTTAGTGGGACTACCAGTGACCTCATGGCCTCGGGGGCTGCTGAGAAGAGGTGGCTTATGGTCATGGTCCCACAAGCTTTTGTGGTGTAAATCCTCCTGCAAGAGGCTGGATCCTGGCTAAGATACAGCTTTGATTTTGCTTTGCTGTGTGAGGGGATCCACCTGATGGAAGCAGTCCAGGGCTGACAGCATTTGGGGTTTCTCCCCTGGAAAGCAGAAGAGTTTTATTGTTCAGAGGCTGAGAGTTGATTAACCACAGTGATCCAGCAGGTCTTGGAAGGGCTCCCAGGACCCTGGAGGTGCTGAGCTGAGCTGCACATGTTGACACACTGGGAGTCCAGCGCCTGCTGTGTTTCTCTTATTTCAAAGGAAGTGTCAGTCAGAGAGGGAACATCTCCTCTGTTGGGAAGCAGCTGGAGTGCATATCAAACAGGAGCTTCTGCTGGGGTAGGAGGGCAGGGCAGAAGGCAGCCTTTTGCATGGAAGGGAAGGGAGCAGGCAGGAATCCCGATGGCTGCTCCAGCACAGACATGGCCTGGCACTAGTGCAGCCAAGGGCCTCGGCTCCCTGCCTGCTGTGAGCAGCTGCAGCCCCAGAGCTGCTGGGTGATGCCTCCTGGGGCTGTGCTGGGTGAGGGAGGCATGTGGGCTGTGATGCTGGGCCCGGGTCTGCACAGTCAGCGCTGCACCCTGCCAGGTCCCCGCGTCCCTCTGCGGTGTCACCTGCAGCGTGGTGTAGGCTGGTGTGGAGATGGAAGGCTGTGCCAGGACAAGAGGCCTGTGAAGCTGAGAGGTTGTGTGGAACTGCTCTCCTTCCTGCTGTCAGAGCCAGCAGAGCATGGTGTTAACTGTGCCCTGGTTTTAATGACTGCCCATTAGAAGGGATAACTTACTACAGCCTGGGGCACTGTCTTGTACCCTTCTCTGAAGCAGTTCTCCTGATCCTTGGGCCATGAGTGGATTTCCCCATGTTCCTCATATGGAATGAGATGGGCTGTTCACTTGGCAGTTTCCCCTTGGCTTCCCTGAGCAAGGAAGGTCTGAGCTGAGCACTAAAAAGCTGAAGAGGTCCCTGGCAGGCGTGTGGAAGCTTTCCCTGTTGTGAGCTGCCTGGAAGAGGTTTCCTTGCTCGGCTAGGGAGGAAGAACCTCACTGCAGAGTTTAGCACCAGTGCTACCAGTCTCAAAGCAATGTGACAGCAAACAGCCCTCAGGATGAAGAGATTGAAGTCTATGCACATGACCAGGAGTGAGCAGAAAAAAGGGCTAGACCTGAGGGGCAGTTTCCTGGCAACAAGGAGGTCGATCTGGGCTGATTACTGAGTATTTACAAATGCTGAAGCAGCAGTTGCCTACTGAGCTGGCCTAGTTGTCTCCTCAGCAATTCCTACAGATGGAGAACGAGTGGCAAGAATAACAGAGGAGGGAGGATCTGGTTTCAGGCTCAGAGAGGAATGCCAGGATTTCCTTGCCTGTCTTGACTTTCTGCTCCTCCTGCCCTACCCTCCTACCTTCCTGGCTAATCCAGCCCTGGTTCAGAGTCCAGCACAGCAGGAAAGGGAGGCTCTTCTATTGGAGTCGCTGTACCCAAGTCAGTGTGTGCCAAACTGTACATAAAATAAAACATAAAATACATTGGCGCTGCTGTACTTAAGCTTGGAATGGAGAGAAAAGCAGTAGAACTTGTGGGTGCCATGAGGCACCCTGAAGCTTCACAGCAAAGCAGCTTTCGAGGGACTTTGTGAGCTGAAGTCTATTTGATTGAGTAGAGTTATCAAGAAACTTAATCTATTAAGTTAATCTCGGAAGTATGCTAAGTTTGAACATCTGTAAGTGCTTTGAGATTTGTGAGTGAAAAATGCTGGGCAGAAGGAGAGGATGTGTCTGGTTCAAAGCAGGGGCAATGTAATACCTCCTGCCTACAGCTTGGCTATGCAATAACTTCTGAAAAACTATTTCTTTGCTTTTGAAATACATTTGACTGCACTAAGTGGCATGGTCTTCTCAAAATGTTTTCCTTGGCTTGTCCAATGCCTCCTGGCCTCTATTCCTTCTCTTTTCCTTCCCTATTCTTTGCAAACAATTCAGTTTGAACCTTACTTTAGTTTGTTTAGGTTTAGTATTTCCCTCAAATATTTAAGGCTATGATACTTATCTTGAGTAGCAAGCCAAGGAATCACAGAAATTCTCTGTTAATTTCTCGCCATCCTTTTGCTACACAGAGGCTTTCCCAAGCAGATTTGTGAGCTCCCTGGTTGCTCCTTGTTCCATCCTAACACAGCACAGAGAATTTGGTCTCTTACCTTTTGGATGGTTGGGCACTTTAAAATAGCTCCAGCCACTGTTCATCCTTTACCTTCCTTGCTATGAACATCCTGTTTTAGGAAGTGGGAGGAACACAATTAGTAAAATAAGGCTGTCTTTCTCGGGGATACTTCTCATCAGCAGACCTTGGAGGGCTTTGCCAAGCTGGATCCCAGTTGCTACATCTATTGCAAAGACAGAGGAACTGAAGCAGGGAAAGAGAGCCTGCTATCCCAGAACAGGTCAGCAGCAAAGCTGGGACAGAACCACCCCTGTATCTCACACCAGCTTGCTGGGAAGTAGGAGGGAAGGATGCACAGCCCAAGGTGTCTGTCTTGCAAATAGATCTTCCTTGCTTTCTTCTCAATAACTTGCACAGTGGAGGAGAGGGAACCACATTCTCCTGTTCTTCATGGATAAGTTAATCACCAAGTTCCCTCTAGGTTTTAGTAAGTCAGAGGCTGGAAGAGTTGATGTTACAAGGCTGGTCCAGGGTCTTGGGAGCAGTGTCTGTCTCCAGACCCTGGACTTAGGTGGGCAGCTGCTGCCACCTTACAGAAGTCTTGTTAAATGCTACCATGAGTCTTGTCAAAATACTCAGATCCTCAGTGCTGCAGGAATGACAGGGAACAAGGGCATTTTTTGATGTGTGGTGCCATTGGGAGCTGCTACACTGGGAAGAGATCTTTCTGACTTTGGTCTTGTTGAGCATGAAGTGTATCCTGCAGACTGTCAAGGCGTAGAAGTAGCAATGGGAACAGAGGTTTCCAGCCTCAAACACGCTTCTCTCAAGTGTGCACAGAGATACAGGACAGTGTCCTCTTTCAGTGTCCAAGGGAAGCCAAATCCTGCTTTCATCAGGTCTGCGTGGCCTTGGAATAACTTCATTTCTTTCTGCTATGCTGCAGTGATGCACTCTGCTTCCCTGCTTGTGAACCCCAGCACCCCCTGAGGGATGTACCTCCAAGCCCCTTCGAGCCCTCAGCCATTTCTCCTGGAGCTGAGGTGCGAGGCAGTTGTGATGCTCAGAGGAGGGAGGGCAGAGTGCATGCCTGCCCCATAAGATAACGTGTCTCCACCTACGCCTGGCATGGCTGTGTTTTTCCAGCTCTTTTGTGGTTTTGTTGTTCTCCTTTTGCACCCACAAGACCCTGCTCTGGCTGCAGCAGTTGGCTGAATCTTTCTTGTGTTCCTCCCGTCGGACCCAGGCACGAGCCCAGCCAAGCTTTTCATACGTGTCTGCAGATGGACCTTTGCCCCTATGGTTTGCCTGGCCCTCTCTTCACCCGTGGCCAGGCACTCCAATGCATGAAGTGGACATTTTCCAGCCCTGAGCTGCCAGAGTTAATTAACCTTCAGCTAAGGCCAGGCCAGTCATTCTGGGAAACAAGATCCATTGGGCTGTGCATTCCACAAGCCTCTCTTTGCCTGGCGTCTTGTGTATCAGTACGGGAAGAATCTGTTTCTTCCTCCATATACTTGTGTTCTGGGATTGGAGGGGGCAGAAGCCTGAGGAAGAGAGAAAGGATCAAGTTCCCTAAGGTTCCTTTCTGTCAGCAGCTGCCAGGAACGTGCCATGAGAGAAAACCAACCCAAAGCTGCTGGAGATGCCTTGGCTGTTCCTGGGCAGACAATGCACACGTACAGTTTTTCCCATCTCCTCTGAGAAAGAGCCAAGTCTCTCTTTCCTTGTGGCAGAGTTGTCTTTGTATAAGGCAGCTGGCATAGTTTCCCAGGAACTGCTTGGCATGACTGGTCATAATGTTTCTGTCCAGCTTAGTCCTTGTCCTCTCTCCTCCAGGAGGCTTGCCCTACTTTCAGAGGAAAGCACAAGGTTTTCCTCTGGGATCTGTTTAATTTATGTGGTACCACTGGCCAAGCCCCTACAGAATAACATTCTTGATGCCATCACCCTTTTGGGCCGCAGGGACCCTCCTGTGCCTTGATTTCCATAGGTACTGCTCTCCAGCAACCTGTGGACACAGAGGTCAAGGATTGACTGGACTCTCACTGAAACATGTGGGGCTTCAGTGGCTGAGTTCTTGGGGCAAACTGTTGAATTCTTCCCTGGCTGATCTTTATCTTAAAACAAAGTACCCCTTTTGCCCTATGCCCAGTGCATCTTTGTGTTTGCAGGCCCTGTGTCACTGTGCTTCATCCTGTGATGAGTCAGTGCTGGTGCTGGGGGAACAAACACGGGGTTGTTCAGTCTCCAGCACATACATGCCTGACTCCTGTGGGTATCAGGCTCTATAACGTCATTGGTCTCCTCCCCAAAAGGCCCTGCAGAGCACTGGCCAGACCTGTTCCCGTTAACTGTGCCTGTCTTTCCTTGTAAGAAGAAGTCTAATTGTGTAGTCTTCCAAAAATAATAATTAAAAAGTATAAGCTTGCATGAAAGCGTGTTATGCTCTGGAGAAAGAAAGATAGGGACCTTTTTGACTGGTGCTAGGGGCAGGGTACAGAGAGTTGTTTGCTTAATGTGACAAAAGCCAGAATTTACCTGTATGGTCTGCTCCTGTTTGGATAGAGGCTGCAAATGCCCCCCCTCCCATCTAGTTCTGTGAGTTGCAGTAAATCAGGACAAGCTGAGAGGGTTTTTTTGTTGTGTGGTTGGTTGTTTTTTTTTTTTTTTTGAAAGGGCCTTGATTGTCCAGCTATTTTTCTCCCTTGGTGCTGCTTCATGCCACTTCTGACTTTGATTAATAGGTCTCTGAATAAAATGTTAATCTAACTAGGGGTCCTTGGCCCAGCCCCCCTGCCCTCCATGCCGTGCTCCAGAAATATCAGAGAAAACACACAGAGGTTTTGTCTCCCTGCAGAGCACTTGTACCTTTTGATTAATGGGTGGAAGGGCCCAGCTCCAGGTTTGTGGCATCTCTCCCGACTGCAGAAAAATAAGCAAAAAGTCACCAAACATGACACAGGGAAGGAAAGTCCCAGGAGCTGCAGTGAGGAGAAAGAAAGGAGAGAGGGCAGGTTATAATTTGAGATGTACCCCACTGTAAGCTTTGGTATTTGTGAGTCTCAGTTCAGACCTTCATCTCCACTTTAACATTTCTTTAAAATTAGCTCAGTCCATGTTGCTGAATTCAGCAGTTCCAAGCTCTGGGATGTCTCAGCTTCTAATATGTGCACCATGAACTACTCTGCACGTTGCCCTGGGCTGACACTTCATGTGCATGTGTTAAGAGTGGCTAAGACGGCTTAATAAAAAAATGAGACCCTATACTTCAAACAGGACATGTGGTTTTTTTCCCTCTTCCCCTTCGAACTCTTGCCCATTCTCTGAATCAGACTCCTTTTGGAGCTTCTGAAATGATCAGAAACATGTGTTTCATTCCTGTCTTCTGGCCAGTAGTGAATTTGGAAAGGCTGTTCCTTGTATCACTTTCATGTGGAAGCCAGACCTGATGGAAATTTGCTTGTTCCCTCAAGGTGGATGATTTGGTGGAACTACATATATAGAAGGTACTCATGCAAGGGACTGTTGAGCAATTAGGCTCGAGTGGGTCATGAAGTCAAACTGAGCTACTGTGTTAGTCTGAAATAAAAGTAATCACTGAAGGGGCTCATCAAAAAAACCTATTCCTCAGGCAAGCCTTAAGTAATGATGTGGGATGTGCATGAAGTGTGAAGGAGATGTGTATACCACCTTACAGCTCCCTCCCCTTGCAACCCCTCTGTCCAGCTGTCAGTGCTCTCCCATGTTCCTCTGTTGTGTGAGGGAGTACCTGGAGCACACGTGGGTCTCTTAGTTGCCAACCACGGAGTTGGAATGTGCAGGCTGAGCTGTAGGCAGGTGGGGATTCTTGTATGGGTACGCAGAGACCTTAACTAGGGAAAGGCTCACATCATTAAGAAAAGAGGGAAAAAATTTCCCTGAGTATTCTGAGCCTAGATTTTTTGGCCAGATTATGTGAAGGGCTTTAATTTGTGCAGTTGCAATACTCCCTTGTGCCGAGGAAAAGTGCTGCATCCTCAATTACTGGAGAAATCTTTCAATTAAGAAAAATCAAACATAGTATCAAGAGATTTATGCTTTTTGTCACCTGGAAGGAATATATGGAGCAGTGTGGTCTTTCCTGGCACTGGTGTGGGGTAGCAACAATCCCTGTATGGCCTTTCTTTTCTTGGCATCTCCCTGGAGGGCCTTGTCAGCCTTGACGTGTTTGTCGTCCAACTCACCTGACAAGTGACATGCCTAGAGGATGTGGCCGCCCCTGCTGACAACAGCTTTGTCTCCCCAGTGATGGATGGCTGTGTGGCCCAAGCCTGGCCATTGTCCCCTGTCTGTGGCCTTGCTTCAGTGATTCTTATCTCTGTCCTGGGCACCCAGGCCCTGAAGTGAAGGTGAGCAGTTGCCAGTGCTGCACCTTCTCCCTTGGTGCCTCTCCAGGACAAGGGGCATCCCCTGGAGGCTGAGTGAAGCCCAGCTCCGGTGTTTACCCAGGCTGTGTGGCACTGGTGCTTATCTGAGGGATCCTTTGTGTTAGGCAAACAGGCAGTTGTATGGGCAGTGTGGAAGCGCCGTGTAATTACCATTCTCTGGTTCTCACATCCTATCTTGTAAATCACCAATCCATCACAGCCCGGTCCTGGTATTGTTCTATAATTAACTGGACAAACTACAGGAGCATTGTCATAGTTCCCCATTTATAGAAGAGGGACAAAGACCTGAAGGAAGGCTTCAGTCTCCTTCAGCTTTTTCCTCCTCTCTTGAACTCCTTTTTTCTATATCTTCTGATCCATCTCATGGCTCTAAAGATGTCTCACCTGCTTCTCTGAATGAACACTTCTTTGCAAACCTACAATCAACACAGAAAGAGTGGCCACAAAAGGACAAACTCAAAGATTTTAACCCTTCTTGTTCCACTACGAGTGTGGGCACACGTGCTTACTCACTCCCTAGTGCAAGGAGCAGCTCAGTTCTGAACAGGCTTTAGACCCTCTGCTAATGAAAACAGGCTACAGTTGCCTCATCCATTTCCTTATGGTAATGTGCTGAGGATTTAGGTCCTAGCAAGCAGTCTGTGTCTGAGTTAGACACTCCCTGGGGCTGGTTTATGAGCTACAAGGGAGATGGAAAATTTCCAAAGGGCGTGGTAGTGCAAAGATTTGGGGAGTTACTATTACTTTGCTGGTTTTGACCCAGGAAGGTGTTTAACGGCTTTCAAGGTTCCATATGGCTTTTAAGGCTATAAAAAGGCTTGATGCAGGCTCTGGAGCATGGAGGGAGCTGGCAGTGATTCGGGGTAGTAAAGCTGGTTTCTCTTCTGTATACAAGATGGAGTGAGGCTGCTGTGCTGCTGGGCAGCACGGAGAGTTGGTTGAAAGGCAGAACTTTCCCTAAACCGGGTCATCTTACTTTGAAAGCCTGTTCCTTTGGAGGGGTTATCCTGCTCCATTGCCCAGTGAGGGTATGCAGGGCCGTGGGTGGATCAGGAGAACCAGGCTAAAGCCCTGCTCTCCTTGCTCTGTCTCCTTAACCCCACTTGCCGACAGGGGTTCACTGGGTCAGAGGAGGGTGTTTCTCTCACTGTGGCTCACAGCACCTGACACGCTGTGGCCCTGTTTCCTGCTGGAAGCTTTAGACACTGGAGCACTACAAATAACAATGGTTTATAGATCCTCTGTTCTCTTCCTCCACAAATTTTTAGAAAAGGTCCCAGTTCTCGTGGCTGCTGCTTTGACAGCAGAATTTAGTCCTTTGTGTTGATAGTGTCACGCAGCCAACTTTACTGACCTCATGGGCATCCCTTGGAGCAGACTTTGGCTCAGAGGCTGAAGATCTACTTTTCTTCCTTATTTGAGGTGTCAGGTAGGTCTGTTGGATGAAATGTATGCTTTTATGTTCTGCTAGGCCTGGCCTTTTAATAAAACCCAACAACATTGCTTATTTAACCTCCATCTCCAAAATCTTTTCCAGCTCTTGTGAGCTGTAAATTAGACCTGTCCACCCCATGGAAACTCTGAATGAGTGACCTGAGGCTGACCTCCAAGCCATGGGGCACTTCTCAGTGCTGCCTGCATCCCAGTGACCAGGTCACCTGTATTAGAGTGTGAGCACATTGGATCCCCTCTTGTGAGGCCAGTGAAGCACACGGTGTCTAAGCTCCACTTGGAAAAAGGCTTTGCCACTTCAGTACATTTGAATGGAAGGGGGAAGACCTGTTCGTGTTTATTTTACAGCCCCTTTTATTGACTTGATTTATAGCCTCAGGCTGTGAGTTAATTGAGGTCTGGTCCAGGAGAGGGCACCTGGGAAGGGGAGATGCTGCAGTGCCACCAAAGGGAAAACACGCAGGAAAGTGCTTTATAAAGCAGAGTTTATTGCAAGCTCTGGCCTTTGCTCTGTGACAACAAACCAAGCTTTTGCCACCAGCACTGGTTGTTCTAGGTCAGGAAACACCCTTAACTTGCTGTGGGTGGCAGAGGTTAAGCAAGAGGAGGTGCTTTTCCTTGGTGCCCCCTTGGTTAAAGCGCCTTGTGTGCCGTGGTCCCTGGGTAAGTGCGACTGTCATCGCCTGCTCTGATGGAGCCCTGCAGGGCCATTCCCACAGCCTGAGAGCAGGTGCCTTCAGTGCATACCTCCTGGGCCTGCAGGGCACACGCCAAGGCCACTGCTCACCTTTGGTGCCTTCAGTGCATACCTCCTGGGCCTGCAGGGCACACGCCAAGGCCACTGCTCACCTTTGGTGCCTTCAGTGCATACCTCCTGGGCCTGCAGGGCACACGCCAAGGCCACTGCTCACCTTTGGTGCCTTCAGTGCACACCTCCTGGGCCTGCAGGGCACACGCCAAGGCCACTGCTCACCTTTGGCACCCGACGTGTGAGTGCAGCCAGTGCAGCACGTTTACACGCAGAGCACAGGCACTGCAGGTGAGGAGGCAGGGCTCTCACCAGGTCAGCTGGCTCCAAGGCAGGAAAGGGCTCCAGTGCCACCCTAACAAACAAGGAGGATGTAATACTGCTGTGGGTGGCCAAGAGCTAAACCTGTTGTAAGGTGGAGGGTAGCAGGTCAGTCTAGAGGGGTTGATTCAACCTTTCCTGTGTGGGAATCAGTGTTGTGGCTGTGGGGTTTTGTACAACTCCCTGTGCTGTGGGTGCTCCTGAGCTGTTGAGTATGGGACAGGCTGGAGCTGGAGGGTTGCCAGCAAGTGTGCTTGTTCTTCTGAGCTGGTGGGGTGTGAAACCCACATGCTGTCCCTGCTGAAGCTGTGCTAAGAGAGCAGTGTTTCTGTCCTGTAAAAACTCCTGATAGGCCAGGGGCACAGTTACAGCAACTTCTCTTGCTAGGCTGGCTCTGCCACAAACACATATGCCCCTCTCTTTCCTTTCAGCTATTTACAGCATGTGTGTATAAATGGTACTGTGCAGCCACTATATCCGGCACGGGGAGACCCTTCCTTGCTCCGGGTAGGCCATTTTAGCTTGGTTTGTGCCAGGGAGAGCAAAGGGAGTAAAGATGCTGTCAAAGGAACTTCAAGGCTTCCTTCCTTTCCCAGGCTTGTGTGGAGCAGGTACTAAGTCTTCGTTCCCAGCATCCAGCCACTCCTTGGTGGCTGGTTCAGTAACTCCAGCTGAGATGAGGTGGAGCAGCTATGTGCTGCACATGTGGAAATCAAAAAAGGTGAGCTTGTTGAATGGCGAATGTCCCTATTTTCTTCCATCCCAATGGAAGAAAGGATCACCTAGCCCACCTCTTTCCTTCCACGTAATGCTATCCCAAAGCTTGGCAAGGAAGGCTGGTTTTCTAGGGAGAGGCAATATCCTTTTTCAGATAAGCTGATACAGCCAGAAAAAGCAGAAAAGCTTTGAACGCGTGAACTCTTTTAAAAATCTGAGTGCAATCTCAGTAAGCTTTTCCGTCTGTAGGATGTGTGATCTCATTTCTGGGCTTCAGAGGTATAGTTTGGGGGTTACTGTCTTTGTCTTGCACAAGCTTGGTGCTGAGCCCTGTCCTGAAGGGAGGCACATCTGGCAAGTGCCCCATGTCCTCTGGTCTTGGTTATATTTGCACTACAACCTGGTGGTAAAGTTATGCCTTGTTTGTTTGTTTTAAACTACTTTATGCTGCTTTTTGGAGGAGCCCTGTTAGAAAGGGGCTTGGCTAGAAATGAGAACCAATTTTGTAACTTAGATTTTGTCTGAATGGTGAAAGGAAATATCGAGATCAGCCAGGCCAGAGTGAGTAGAGCCTGTTGTTCTTGCTATATTGCTGCACCGGCCCTCTCCCTACCCCAGAGGAAAGGTCCAGAGTTCAAAGGCTGGTACACTTTAGGAAAGAGCCCCTCTTCCTCTCTCCTGAGCCCTGGGGGGAAGCTGTCCTGCCAGACACACCAGCAGTGCCCAGGCAGCTCCTGCCTCTTCCCCACCCTGCAGTCAAACCCTGAGCCCACAGGCGGCTGTGGCGGGTGCTGCTGGACAAGGCAGCCCAATGTGTCCTGCAGAGCTCAACCTCCCGAATCCTCAGCCTGCTGGTCAGCCCATGGGAGCTCTTCCTCAGGGATCTCTGTTCCTAATTCATCACCGGCTGACATGAGCAGGAAATAAAAAGAGCAATTTACCCTCCATTTCTCCTGTGCAATGAGCCCTTTTCTTTAAGCCATCAGCCCCTTTATCTTATCCCATCAGAGTGGCTGCAGTACAGGTTGTTTTCAGCTGTCTCTGGACATCACTTGAATCTTCAGGGTACTTGTTTAGCCCCACTCACATAATCCCTTCTTTCACTGAGAACAAACAGTGCTTCTGGCCCCGCTGCACTTCCCCTGCCCCATTGTGGTGCAGGACTGCAGGGGCTGAGGCACTTCAGTACGTGCTGAAGGGGCTGTTCACTGAAGACAAACCCAGAGACCCTGGTGACTTTTTTTAAATACTTTTGTCTGGCTGGAGAGGGGTCGGGAGTGCAGGGATGCTGAGGTTCAGAATGACATTGCAGTCATCGCACGTGCACGATTTTACAGTGACCATGTTGTCCCTCTGCAGATTTGTGGCTGTGTGGGGTACCTGGTCAGACTGGGGAGAGGGAGGGAGCTTCCTATGCCAAGGTACGGTCTGTACGTTGTGTTTGAGGCCTCTCCACACAGGCTGGTAGAGGCCTGGGGTCTTTCTCCCCCCGCTGTCCCGTCAGGCTCGTGCTCCTCCCGCTGGTCGGCAGAGGGCACCGGTAGCCTGGAGACAGTCCTCGGGATGCACTTGCTGTGCCACCTCCCTGGGCAGCGACGAGGAGAACGGGCATCCCTGCTCTGGGGCAGCTTCTCCGGCACTGGGATAGAAACGTCTCCCAGCTGCATCATCCCTCCGGTTGCCCATTCTAGCCCGCCAGACTGGGGAAATGGCTCCAGGGGCTGCTTCCACAAACGGGTTCTCTGCATCCCATCCTCTGCACAGACGTGACTGTGCCCCGCTCGTCTGCTGCTGGTGGCTGAAACAAGTGTTGCTGGCTGGGTCAGATCCTTCTGCCTCTCCTTTGCTTCGTGCTCCGGGTGATCTTGGAGGTGTTTTATGGGGAACACACCCTCGGATCAGGGTGCAGCTCTTCTGCATTTCCCTATGTGAACTATTAGATTAAGAGACAAGCAATTTAAGAGTTAGCACTGACTCTGTGAGCACTCCCTACTTAGCCCACACTTGACTTTTCCTAACTCCATCCCAAATCTGATCATCACAGCTCTGCTAGAACTGTTTACTGCTCGTTTCTACAGACACAGATGAAAACACGCAGTGCTGCAAGGGCAGCTTTGAAGCCAGACATGCTGCAGTGGCTGGCACTAATGGCATTCCTTCTAGGCTTCTTGCCCTGGTTTTAAAAACATGTAGTATCTAAAAAGACGTTCCTTTTTTGTTTTTGTTACATCTCAAATTCTGACTTCCTTCATGGCCTGCTGAACTCCTGGTTGTATGGCCTTTTTAATGTAGGATCTGGCTCCACATAACACATAACTAAGCTGCTTCTCCAAAGACAACCCTCTTTCCCTTCTCCCTGGTCCCTCCTTTGCACTAGATCTAAGCCATGTGTAATTGCAGGGGAAGTTGATAGAAAGCTAAGAAGAAATATATTTTCTTTTTTTCCCCTACACATTATTTTCCCAACAGATGAACAGTGGAGAGTGAAGCCAGATTCCTTTTTCATTTCAGCCTACGTGGCAGGCAGTGTGTAGACAACCCTGCCATCCCTCAGTGTGTGACCCAAAGCAAGCAGCCCAGCCTTTGGAGCCTAAACCAGTTCTGACTGTCAGGCCTCAGTTGTTTATGGCATCCCCCTGCCAGAGGCATGTGCTGCAGTGCACCAGCTGCAGTGAAACTCATGATGATACTGCACTTCTGATTTATTGTCAAAACTACCTCCTAAGCTCTGTTTCCTGTATGTAAGTCTGAAAGAATGGCACTGATTTTAGCAACTTACTCCAAGTTCATGTGCTGTAACTGAGATTGGGGTTAGGCTGACTGATGTCTCAGCTTTTGTTCCCTTGTGGTTTTCTGTCCCATTTTAATTCCCTCTATTGCTTTCCTAATTGTAGCTGACCAAGGATGAGCAATGAGTCATACAGGAAAGGCTCATGCATCTGCTCATACATGTCACCTAAATTCCAAACCAAATCTGTCCGGTGCTTGATTTCTTTTTCATTCATTTCTGTGCACTGTGGCATTTTCTAGCTTGAACTAGAAAAGCAACAGAAGCTGGAAGGCCTTGAGGTTTCTTTTTCCACATGGAAATGTGAGAAAGGATCTCTATTAGAGGCTATTTCTTTCCAGTCTTCTGGAGTGTTCTTCCTCAAACAGTACAAGCATAATGTAACTGACTTTGAGTTATGTTGGCTGACTAAAAGAAGGAAGATGTGGCTCATTGCTGGAAATGACAGATGATTTTGTAATTGTATTTAATCACTATTGATACTGGCACGCTGTTTAATTTGTGTAAGTAAGGAATCTTTGTACCAGCCCTACAGAAGTGTTTGTCTCAAATTTGTTGATTATATATAAATGCCGGACAAACTGTAGATGTGTGTTTCCAGAAATGAATTAAGTATGCTTTTTAAACTCCAGAAGACAGCAGTGCTGCTGGAAATACATAGAGCCAGTGAGCTGGGAATGGTGAGCTTTGTAATGTCATCTGTATAGATCTGCTGGAAATGGGTCACACCGGGAACATGTTTGCAGATGGAGGGACAGGGCACAGAGAACCAATCACAGGCGAATTTTCTCTGGCCATGATTTAATGTTGTATAAGTTCCTCAAACCAGCTTTGTTTGATGAGGAGAACAGGGCTCAGATACTTGTACCTTCAGTGCAGCACAGCCAAGTCTCTCTCTCATCTCTGCAGCTCTCAGCCTGCTGGGACTGGGGCTGGAGTGACTGTCCCACAGCAGTGTAGTTCTTCATTACCACCTGGACTTCTCTCATCTCCACACGGTTGTCACTGCCTGGATTGTCCTGTGGGGAGTGAGACAGTAACTGAGCTCCATGCTTTGGACTTGGCTGGTGAAGGGCACGTGAGCTCAGAGCTGAGGGTTTCTGCTGGCACCTGCTGTTCATCCACATCTGGCTATTGCTAAAACTCTGACACAGGAAACTGGTTTCAGTCTTTTGGGCTGCAGTCAATGTTTAGATTATACTGTTTGTTCTTCGTGCTGCAGGAAAATATTTCTAGAAAACTGTATTACTTCTAGAGCAACTTGGAAGGGAAGACTAGTATATTACGGTTGTGAAAATTGTGTTTCACTTCTAAGCAAGAGTCAGATTCTGCTATAGCAAGTGCCTTTTACAAGGTAAATACCTCCCAGGACATGGTGCTTCCAGAGCAGATTGTACTTTGGATACTTGCTCTGGGAGAGAGACTCCATGGATTCACTAATACATAGTTTAGCACTCTACATTGGGATCCTGTGAGTGATTTTTAAAGTCACAGTTTAATGCAAGACCATATAGAAAAGTCTGCTTTTGTTTAACCATCATCATTTTAAGTGCTGAAGGTTGTCTTGATTTTATTACAGTTGCAGAAGCTCTCTGGTTTAGGTGTTTCAATTTAACAGGCTCAAGTTAATGCCAAGGGGAGGTATTGAAAATGCTCTTTTGATGTTCTTATGCCATCCTGTTTGCAGAAGTGACTGTGCCAGGGGTTGGATTTGTTAACCAAGAATGAGAGCAAGAGCTAAGAAATTGCATGTTCTCCAGAAACCAAATAGGGTGAATTCTCATCTGTTTCATACTTGGTGGTGTTTCGTAGGAGTAATCCCAGTTGGTGTGTGTAGTCCAGCCTTAGAGTGGTTATTGCAAAGTAGGAGTCAAAACCAGTAAAGATTAGGCTTTTTGTCCTGGCTCCATGACTCCCTGGAGCTGTCATCTGCCATTTACCGCAGACACTGGGCTTCAGAGAGGTTTTGAGTCAAATGCTGTGAACCCTGTGGCTTTCTTGGGGGAAATATCTTCTCTGGTGGCCTGGGGTTGATGGGCTTTGGGGTCTAATGTCCAAGACAGAGAGTTCCATGTTCAGCTTTGCCCAGTTTAAAATAAGCCCTGTTTGTGTAAAATGGTGCTGCTGATTATAAGAGAGGGTAGGGATTACAGAACACTGGTCCAAAGAGAAACCCTGCAAGGAGGGCACTGCCCCAGAGGGACTGTGGGGAGCGAGGGCAGGGGGAGGCAAACGGCCCACACAGCTAATTGAAAGCCCATCTTCCCGTCAGTCATGGTGCTTGCCCATCAATCATTCTGGCACCAACAGGACTTGACATCAGTAGGGAATTAAATAAACTCCTCTCTCTTTAGGGACCTGCTGATGGAAACCCGTAGGGGGGAAGTGAGCAGAGAAGAGCCGGAAGCGTGTGCGTGGGGGAGAAACAGTCTCAGCGGTCCCCTGGGATGGTGCAAGTCTGTGTCCTTCCTCTTTCTCACACCAGCATGGACAGCTGAAGGGATTTTTCAGTGAGTTCCCAAAAAGGTGAGTTTAAAGCTGGTAACAGACCAAGCTCACCTCAGTTTAAATAAACAAACTGCAATAACAGTATCCTACGGTGAGTGCCCGGAAAGCCAAGTGATGCTCTGTGCAGCTGAGAAGGAGTTTTCACCCTCGAGTGAAATGAGTGCTGTGGGACTGCAGTAACTGAGGGGAATCTGGACCAAAGTGTCAGAGCAGAACACTGGGAAGGGAAGTGGACAAGAGCAGAGTTAGCGACTGTGCCCGTTTTCTCTCCTCCTGGGAAACTGCGTCTGCAGTGAATTAGGATGTGGTGTGGGCTAGGATACTGCAGATTGGAGCTGCCTGAAATCAGGGTTTCAGTGCAGATAAAGGGCTGTCCCCAGTGCCTGGTGAAGTGAGTCAGTGAGTGTGTGTGTGTGTGCTCGTGAGGAGGGCCCAGCAGCTGGAAACCATTCGGTCACTGACAAGTCCCCTGATGGACCTCTACTGACATGGAGCGGCTTTGGTTTCAGGAAAGCCAAAGGGAACCTGTCACTAATTAGACACACAGCTAATTAACGAGAAACAAACAAAGAGCAGCAGCTTGTGTTTTGGGAAAGCTGGGCTTTAGTAGGCAAGGACGTCTGCTCCTCCCTTTCAAACCATTTGAAAAACAAACAAAGCCGGGAGACTTGCATTTCAAAGCAGTGCAAACACTGCCAGCCTCAGAAAGCCTTCCAGAAGGGACGTCCAGGAGTGGGATTTAGCAGTGAAAGGAAAAAGGGCTCCCCAGGTGTAATGAGACCTTCCCTGTCCCTAGATCAGGGCCCTCTGAATCCCCAGAGTGCATCTCTTATCTATTAGCTTTTAATTTTTCTTTCTCCAAATAAACACTCCTGTTAAAATTTCGGGTGAGTGGATGAGGAAGAAAGGCAGGTGTGGAAACATGAGCTTCCATTTTTTGCTTTGCTGCTTTCCAGATCTAGCAGAAGTGTGTGGTATCTAAATTAAAAAACCTTTTCTTATGCATTGTTTTTATTGATGCTGTATATATTTATTACTGCAGGGCTGGCTAGGAAGGTAGGTCAGTAACAAAATAATCAAAAATTACCTGGACTGTGTAAACAGATGCTCAAGAGTGGATGAGGCTCTGTTTGAGTGCTAATATCTTTAGTAAGAGAAGTGTGTCTTTGGAACAGGAGGAATCCAAAACTGTAATCCCAGTTATGAGTCCTCCAATGACCCTGAGAAACCTTGCTTAGGGTCTGATCCTCCAAGGAGCCTTGCCAGGATCCCAAGTCCTGCTCAGAGCAATCATTTTTCACTAACTCCAAATACAGCAGTGCTAGCAGGATTCATTAACTGAATTTTGCAAAGTGCTTTGAACGTGAAACACGGAAATAATGCCAAGTTATGTGATATTTGGTGTATCTCCTAGAGCCATGCATGTAATTAAGGGGGAATCTCAGCTTTCAAAAACCAAGGCAGTTTCTAACCCTCCTTGTCATAGGAAAAAAATAATAGCCTGAAAACAAGACTAAAGGTTAACAAATTAGGAGGCAAATTTAAAGGAAAAAACAACTCACCAGGTTGTGCTATCTTAATGTCCTGGTTTTGGGAACAAAATCATAAAATTGAGCAGTTGAGTATGACTGTGTGACTATGCTTTAAATATTTATTAAAGGAAAATACATTATTAATCTTTTTTGTGCATTCAGTATAGAAATTATTAAGCCCTTATCATCACAGCCTAATGTGGATGTTGAGCACAGCATTTGTCCTCAGAGCAGCCTGTCAATGGAACTGTGCCTGTTTTCTCCTTGGTCGTGGAGGAAGGTCTGTGTTCCTGGCTGGGGCCGAGGCTGGTGGCTGCAGGTTCAGTCCCAGTGCTGCCAGTGGCTCCCTGGATGAGCATCCTGTGGTCCTGCTGGGATCAGTCCCCAGCCCCACAGGGGTGGCTGCGGACACTGCTCTGCTGGGTTGAGATGGACACCTCCCTGTTTCTGTGGGGTGCTGCAGTGTTTAGCTCAGGAGTGTTTTTAAAGCACTGCAGCCTCCTTGAGCAGAAGGAGTTACCAGAGCCCCTGGGGTTACCCTGCACTAGTAGATCACCACGTGCACTTACATTAGGAATTTTTTTTCAGCACTTATCTGGTTTTGCTGCTTTATGGCCTGATTTGAAATTGCCTTATACTATGCTGTCAGCACGGGTGTTTACTGCTGTCAAAGGACCTGTTCAAAGAATCAGCAAAACCACCACAGGATTCCTTCTTATATCGTTTTGGCTCAGGTCTCAAATATGTACCAGCAATTAAAAAAAAAATAGAGAAAAAAGAAGGCAATGGCTTCAGGTTACAACAAGTAAGGAGCATATCAGCTTTTCCAGACACAGATTGATTTCGCTGTGCCTCTCCCCTTGAATATCCTTAGCTTCAATGAAAAAGCAACTGGAGGCAAATACATGAAGCACTTCATAAAGAAAACGTGGTGTGGCACTTCATTTTCTCTTTCAGGGATGTTACTTTGCTATTTTATTGTTGAGACCGCAAAACCCCAGCAAGGTACGAAGCAGGATAAGAAGATAATGAGAATTTTCTCTCCAGCCAGCACACGCTGGCTGAGGGCTGTTTCAGATGGCATCAGGTTTCTTTAGCCTACTCAGAGCTTGAAAATGTGCCCTTGATTTCAGCCCACAGGAACGTGGGCTTGTGCTGCTTTATTGTCTAATGGATCTTTCCCTTGATCTCCTCATACAAACACGTTGAGCATGTGGTTGGGTCACTTAGAGAAAACTGAACCCCACTCATGCTCTTAGTGTAATCCCTTCATATTGATTGCTGTGCTGCACAGGGGCAGCAGGTAACCAAATCCATGTGGCTTCGGGCTGGCAGCTGATCGTCCCACACACGCACAGTTCAGCTGGTGAGCTCCTCACAGCACCAGCTCTGCTCTGCCCCGTCGCTTCCCACCGAGTGTGAAACACAGAAATATCTTGGAGCACGAGGACGGGGTTGCAGCAGTTGTTCATGGGAAGGGAACAGATGCAGTGGAGGATTTTACTGGGGAGTGTGTTCCTCTCTGGATTTATCTTGTGGGTATCTCATGTTTATCTTTTGCCAGTTCGTGTTAGATCAGAGTAGGGTAACCTTGAAGCCAGTGTGTGCCAAAAGTATTTTGTGAAATAAAGGCAAACAACTAATTATAAAATATATTAGGGGGCAACCTAAGTATTTGTAGAAACAGCTTTCCAGTGACCAGAACAACTCTTGACTGGATTTTATGTGTTATTAGGGTCATGTCTTCCATTTCCTGACATTTGTGGGGGTTTGGGCTCAATGGAAGCCTCATTCTTCTCTATGGCTTTTGGGGACTCTACAATGCTAATTTGCAATCAGAGTGATTTGTGGGGGACACATTATAAACTTGGGTCTGAAGGGAGCGAGGAATCCCAGGAACTGTTGTAGCCTGAGGCCAATTTCTAAATATAAAGTATCCTGAGATGATCTGTCATGTTTGGCTATCTCCTTGGTTCAGTTTAATGGGAGCTCAAATGCTGGTGATGTGAAACAGAGGAAAATGGGCTAATGGGAACCCTCACAAACACTTGAGTCAAGATGAGTGACTGGTTAAAGGTTTGGTCTAGTGCTTGGTGACTGTGGGCTATAACGGGGCATCCAGTGGGGGAAGGAGGGAGATGCCAACTGGCTTTCTACTCTGCTTCCAAATATAGCAAGTGCAGGTTTTGCCCCCAGATGGGTAGAACTGCACATACAATGCTGCTGGTGCAATAACCATGCCCTGGAGTGGGGAGGTGCAATCAGGATACTTACGGAAATGTGTCCCTTAAGAACATTGTATCATGTTACTCCTAACAGCAACAGAAAATGGAGATAAGCTTCAGGTTCTTCTTACATGATACGTGTGCCAGTTCTCTACTGTTTGGTAATTCCGAGTGTTTCTGTGAACACACCCACCCCTTAAATAAGCCTGCATTTTTAAAATCTGTGTTCCCAGCAAAATAATGGAAATGATTTTGCCACCATCATTTCCCAACTAGACACCTTGAGATTGGATTTTTTCACACCATTTTCATTTGGGGTTGTTTTGGCATGAATTTCAAACCTGAATGCATCAGTATCCCCAGGCTATCTTGAGGATCTGATCTAAGAGGCATCTTCACACTTACCCTAAAAGGTTGGAGACGGTATGTGCTCTTAGCTCATTTAAGACCTACAGGTTTGTAACAGACTTGCACTTATAGGTCACTGAGGATCCCTTACTAGCTAGTGAAAGAGTGACCTTGGCGGTAATGTCAAATGCTGCAGAGAATCAGAGTAGCCGTGGGGATAGTCATGGCTTGCACTTTAAAACTGTGGTTTCCTTTGGGACAGGGTAGTTTCAGGGGCAACAGTGTTGGTGCATGACTGAGTGAAGAGATCAAAATCTAACCCACTGAAGGGGTTTGTATATGCAGGATTTTAGACTGCTGTTGGTAGCAGGTGATGGGTCGTTGCTTAGGGTATACAACAGATTTGTTACTAGTGATTACTTCATTATTAGCTTTATCTAGTTCTTCACTGTGTTGTATTACACTCAATAAGTAATACCTGGACCTCCATCCAGACTTAAACTGCCCCCCCTCTTCTCACTCACCTCCAGTTTGGAGAGATTATTGAGACAAGGTTAGTTAATTTAGTATCATAGAGTCATAGGATGGTTTGGGTTGGAAGGGACTGTAAAAACCATCCTTTTCCAACCCCCTGCCAAGGGCAGGAACACCTTCCACTAGCCCAGGTTGCTCCAACCTGGCCTTGGACACTTCCAGGGCTGGGGCAGCCACAGCTTCTCCGGGCAGCCTGTGCCAGGGCCTGCCCACCCTCCTAGGGAAGAATTGCTTCCTATTATCTAATCTAAACCTGCCCTCTCTCACTTTAAAGCCATTCCCAGTTGTCCTGTCTCTCCAAGCTCTTGTAAAAGGCCCCTCTCCAGAGGGACTAGAACTGTTTCAAAACCCGCTTGTCAGGATGCTTAAGGAGGGGAGAGGTGAGTTACCAGGCCCTCTTAGCTGCACCAACAGAAACAAAGGCACCAGATTTCATCAAATTAGTCTTAAATCAGCCCCTCATCTTTTAGTCAACCAACTGCTATTAGAAAGCAGCATTTACAGAGCAGGGAATCCTCTCTTTTCTTGGGACAAAAGCCTTGATTGTATTAAGAAAGAGAAATTGTGCCACTTTTTTACCATGTCTTGAGCCGAGCAGACACAGGAGATTATTTCATTGGACTTTCTCCTACTTGAGACATGTTCAAGATAAATGTACACTGGCAGTGTTGCAAATGCAGGCTTTTCATAGCTCTACATGTCCCCCTTCTCCCTACCTCTTTCCAGCTCCAACAGATGTGATCAGAGCAGGAGATTCGGTGGCTAAGTGACCTGGTTTACACAAGAGCAGCCCAATCTCTGGACATTTGCAGACTCTCATTTCTGAAGCTGCAGTGATATTCAGAGACTGCACTTTCAGAGTTTGGCTCTCCCATTCCCAAATATTGTTTTTCATACTGTATGCTAAATAGCCATAGCTGGGGCCACGGATTACAGGAATTTAAGCTGCCACCTTATAAAATGCTAGAAGAATCCAGTGGGACATTTAGAACATGAGTGAATTGGAGCCAGCTGGAAACAGAATACAGGAGGCGGATTTTCTCCTGGAGGGGTGCTAATAATTCCTGGTAAAGATCAAAATGAAGGACAGTTGGATTGGTTTTGAATATCCCATGGCTTTGCATAAAGAGAATCTCACTTCAGTCACAGCTTATTATCAGGAGGGTTTTTGCTTTCAGGTGGAGATCTACTTTCCAGTTCTGTTTGCCCCCTGAAGGAGTGTATTTGCAACTGTGTGCTCTCCCTAGGGCATGCCACCCTGAGAATTGCATGGCATGCCCAGAAACATCAGTTCCTTAGTCCCACGGGGCAAGCAGAGCTCTGGAGGGATCCCAGCAGTGGTTGGCAGCACAGCACAGTGGTGCTTTTCTGTGCTGGGGTAACCAGTCCCTGCCCACAGGAGTCCAACACTGCCTCTGAATTGCTCTCCACCACACCTTTGGGCCATCTCAGCTTGTCTACATGTCAGCAGGACAGCCTGGATGTGGGGCATAGAAGAACCCTGGGCTGGTTTCTCCTGCTCCTCTCCAGTTTTCCTCCTGAGCCCAGGGATCACAGCCCTGTTCCCAGGTGAGCAGCACCTGCACTTTCTTTCCTCACTCTCAGAATCACAGAACCAGAGAATTGGTCAGATTGGAAGAGACCACAGTGCGTCATCTGGTCCAATGTCTGGGCACTTAGGAGCCTTAAAATGTTTCCTATCTTCTGTGTGGTAGATTCTGCTCTAAAGAGGTACCCAGAAGAAGTAAGCTTCTTTTCTTATAATTCAGCCAGTTTCCTTCAAAGAATTTAAAGGTGCAGCCAGACATGGTGCAAAGGAGCTCCTCGTTTGATCAGCTGCCTGAGTTCTGTGTACATTCAGGTATATTTGGATGACCAGCCATTAGGTTGTTAATGTAAAGGCAAATGCCAAACACTTGGGTGTTCATTGCGATGTCCTGCTTATTTCTAAACCCTCAAAATACTTAATGATCCTTTGGGTTGTATTAGCACCTAAGAGCCCCAGAATTTCATTGTCCTGCAGCTAAACAAATGTATCACAACCTGCCTATCAAGTCCAGCACATTCTTCATCAGTGTATAGTGTCTCAGTATTTACAGAAATCATCTGTTTTCTCATTATGCTGAGAAGTTTTGCCTGCCGTTATCCCTTTCTGAAGTTAGAGTGGTCACTTGTCTGGATTGTTTTAAACGTGTAAGTTTTTCTAAGTTACTAATATCTGTATGAACTTTTTGGGCCGTGATTTTGCAACAAGGAGTATTTCCATTTTTCTTGCAGAAGGCTTTTTGCCAATTTTTTAAACCCTTAAGAGAAAATTTTTTGCAGGGGCTTGGTGAGAAAATGTTCTTTATTGTTTCAACATGTCTTGGGACAAATAGAAACTGGTCCTGAGGCAAGATAGTATTCAGAATTAAAATAATTCTCTTAAATATGTTATGCCAAGATACTGTTGATATTGATGTGTTTCCCAAAGGTGCAAGGTACTGTTGGCTGTGTCCCCATTCCTTTCAATGATATTGCCTTATTCAATTGATTGGAAATGAGAGTAGAAGAATTTTACCTTAATTTTTCTCCCTACAGACAGTAACCTGGAGCTGGTATATCCTCTATACTTGGTACTTACTCTGCTGACTATATTTTGCAATCCTGGGTTCCCCCTGGCCCATATACCAATATACTCTTATTTATGGAGTGAAGTGCATTAATGCAAAGTGACACAGCATGATGGGTGCTTGGTTTTACCAGCATGTGGGAAGATCTTACTCTTGGGACACTGGAGATGGACATCTTTGAAAGACTTTAGTTGCTGTCTCCTTCTGCTCCCCCGCGGTGTCACAACACTGCCTGGTTTTCCTCGCTGAAGGTGGAATCACCACAGCCAGGCTGGGACACAGGTTCACAAAGACTGGGACTTGGCCATAATGTCGAAGGAAATCTGAAAAGCAGAGCTGTAGCTTGGAGCTTGTGCCTGAGTGGTGCTGTTTCAGACAGTTCATAGCTGAGGTGCAGGACAGGACCCTGAGAGATGAGGGACTGGCCAAAAGCCACGAGGTCAGGCAGGCAGCGCTTACAGGGCTCCCCAGGCGGGTCAGGCCGCCCTGCTCTCCGTGCTGTGCATCCTTTTGGGAAGCAGCTCTTGTGGTCCAAAAAGGCACTTGGGCTTGGCCCCACATACAGGTTTATGTGCCCTGTGTGTGTGCAGCCAGCATTCCTCAAAAGCACAAAGCACTGCAGAACCCAGGGCTCTGCCAGAGTGTGGGAGAGAAACCCACAGCTCCCTGGGAAGGGAGAAGAGGTGTCTGTCTGGAGAGCAGAGAGGCTGGGAGGTTTCCAGGAGGCAGCTCCAGGCTTGCTGACATGTATTCTCCAGGGTGCCAAATAGCTGTGCAGGAGTCTGGGGCTGCAGCGAGGGCTGCTAACAGATGTGGCTTGTGGCTCTGTTCACCTGCAACACACAACTGTGCTACCAGGAAGTGCTTGTAAGTTGGATTACAGGACTGGAGGATTTTTTGTTGTGTATTGCCAAGTCCTGGCTGTTCCCTCTCATCACCTACAGCAGGGAAACTGCTCCGTGGGGACACTGCAAGTCAACTACAAGGGTCCCCACCACCATGAAGTGCCAAATCCTGACCCAGCAGCAGGTGACAGTGTGGCAGCGTGGAGTGCTGGGGAGGAGATGATGAGCTGCATGAGTTTGGTGGGCTGTGCAGAGGGACACAGCTCTCTGGATGGCCTTTCACAGATTTGGGGAGGTAGATAAGCATCGGTGAAGATGAGTAACGATGCCACACAAGGTGAAGGAAAACTGCTTCCAGGAATATGAGGTGTAAGAAGAACACTTAAAACAATGTCAGAAATAGTGTCTCTTCCAGCCCTGTAGGTATCTGGCAATAAAAATGTATTGATTAGCTGACATTCTTGCTAACAGATGCTAACAAAGAGAGCCTGTACGAGGCTGATTTTTATACTGAATCATGGCTTGTGCATTGGAAGCTACTGGAAAGAAATTCCAAAAGTCTTATACTCATGTGGGCCCTGCTCCCATTTCTGCAGATGATCTTCCCAGTAGAAACAGGGGGGATACTTCCCTCTTCTGCCACTCAGAAATACTACTTTCTTCTTGGCAGATCTCTGGCTCTGCTCTTCAGATTCTTGCTCATCTATCTTTTGTAGACTGTGTGGGTTATACAGGCCTTGGCTCCTAAAGCCTGTGTGTTAAAGGAGTGCCTTTTCCTGGGGCTGTTTGACCTCTTAAAGCTCACTTGCTCTCAGGGATCGTCCAGCAGAGTAACCTAACAGGTGGTCCCACCATGCAGCAGTGGAGAGCAGAGAGCTCAGGCAGTGAGCTTAAGGAGGAGTGACCCTCTGGTTCCTGGCTGTTTGTTTATCAGTGTGTGTACCTGAGGCCTGAGAGGAGCACAGCAGTGGCTGTGTGTGTACCTGAGCCCAGAGGGGAGCACAGCAGTGGCTGTGTGTGTACCTGAGCCCAGAGGGGAGCACAGCAGTGGCTGTGTGTGTACCTGAGCCCAGAGGGGAGCACAGCAGTGGCAGCTGGCTGCCAGCCTGGCAGAGCCCCTGTGCCCGTTTGGCTGGAGCTCTGCAGACAAGAACCTTCGCTGTCGTTGCCGAGTGCTTCACTGTCTCCTTGTGTTGGGAGAAGCAGGCCTGCTTCCAGAGTGCAGCTGGGCTTTTAGGGAGAGAGCAGAGCAGACAAGAGAAGATGAGGAGTGCAGGTTCCCTCCTGCCCCATGGCTCACTGCAGCACATTAGCTCTGTGTCATGCAGAAGTGACCATGCAGCTCCTTCTATTCGGATTAGGCTGTATTCATTTGTGGGTGAGTACAAAGATCTCCAATACAGATATTCTGGGACTTCTTTCATAGAAAACAAGGAGCTTGCTATTGAAGCACAGTCCCCTGTCCAAGTTCTGAATTTTGCAATCAAATTCTGCAGTGTTTTTTCAAATTAAATCCCCACTGAAGTAAATTTTTATTCAGTCGGGGTGAAGAAATAGTTCTCTCTGTTTCATAGCAGCAGAAGTCCTTAATCCTGGCTTCTCAGCTGATTTTAATGCCAGTCTTTCAGTTGCATTCACTACCACTTTGACTTTAATTCCTCCGAGGAATCTGTCTCTTAGATGCCTGAAGTAAAAGCCCAATCCCTATGTCAGGTGGGCTTCTGCTGTTTTGTAAGTTTGATGAGAAAAGCAGTTCTTTATAGGGAGACAAATCAAAGCTGCCTTCTTCCAGGTGTAGATGAATAGGATGGGTAGAGAAAAGTGGCTTTTTAATGCAGAGGCGTGTGTTAGCTTAAACAAACAAACAAGAAAAAGAACAACTAAATCTGGGCATGAATTATAGCCTGCTTCAGATTTCAGTGTGTCACATTTTGAATTGAGCTGAAGTACCTATGGCTTTTTTTAAATTGCATTTGAACAAAAGTAAATACAAAGAGAAAGAAACCAGGACAGCAAAAGCCTGCAGGAAATTCCTCTACTGTAAACAAAGTCACCTTATGATTGATGTGAATGTACAGCTCCTTGTAAACATGTCTGTTTACTTGCAGGAAACCAGAAAGAACCCACATTGGGCGCTGCTGATTTTATCTAGCTTTACCTAAATGCTTTTGGCTTCCAGTAGTCACTCTAGAGGGAGCACAGGAGTGATGGCTGCTCCCTGGAAAACTCGAGTCTACTGTACTTTTAAAATCTGTGCCACATGCTGCAGATGGGCAGAGCTTCGCAGGGAGGATTGGTAGCAGCTTTTGGTGGCTGTCCTGACCCTCAGCAGTGAAAGCTGATTAATAGTGGATGTGAAGCATTATTCCTTTGCAATAAGCTCTCGTTTTCAGTGCACCTAATGAGGGAATTTTATACCTCTAAAAACATAGTAATAACCCTGATCCTACACCCTTAGGTTGCTGTAGGCTCCCACTGAAAGGTCCTTGTTCTAACAAAGACTGTCAGCGCTGCTGAGGCTGATGAGTTTTGTGGTGATGGAAAATGCTGTAATTGTTTGTGGGATGTGTTGTTTCAGTTTAAAGTTTGGTCCTTTCTGAGGGTGAAATTCTGGCTGTGCTGATGTCTGTGGGAAGCTGGTCATAACCTTCAGGGGTTGCAAGTCATGGTAAGCAAATCTGGATTTTTTCTAATGGATATAGCAGAGGAGTGATGGGGGTTATCCATGTCTCCTGCTGAAGGTGTGACCTGTGGCTACCATAAAGCAGCCTTGCATTACAGAGACAAAGCTAAGTGGTCAAGGCCTCTGTCCATGCATAAGGAAGTTTTCTATTCTGTTCTCTGTTCATTTCCTAGCCATTTCTAACATTATAAGGGCTTTTTTGACCAAGTACAAGTAATGAGTTGATGTCTTCACTGTTCTATCCCTGGGACTTCTAAATCGCCTTTTGCCAGTGGTAACACCTAACCCAGACATGTCAAGGGGTTTGTGGAGTTTGGGTTTCTCCACATGTGCATTACTTTCTAGTTATTGAAATGTAATTCAGTCAGGCATTTCCATACCGTGACAGTCAGTTAGTTGAGATCTTGCTATACCTCATCACCCTCAGCTTCAGATTTGACAACTTTGAATGATTTGGGAATCGATTGCAAACGTCATTTTCCTAATCACCCCTTTCCCATGTTGTTATGGATGAGTTGCACAGGATGGATGCCAGGACAGGTCTTTGGAACAGCATCTTAGCAGCCCTGTCCTGCTGTAAAAAATTACTTTCTTTTCTTTTAACCAGTTACTAATCTGCAAGAGGTTGTTCCTCCTCACACCATGACATCATTATGAATCTTTGGTAAGGGACCTTCTTAAGAGTTTTTCTTTGAAAAACCCCATATTTAAACACTGTCAGCTAGATCATTCTTCCCCATTCTTAGCCATAGACACAGTGAATCTCTCAGAGAGCTCGAAGGGATCAGTGGTACCATTATCACATATTTACAATTAAGTCTGTTCCTCAGCATAATTTCTGCTAATTTGTTCAGAACAAAAGCAAAGTGTACATACTCAGATTCCAGGATCACCCATAATTATGTGTTTCAGTGAGCAGACATATATGATGCTCAAAAATTTAGTCCTACCTCTTGATTAAATATGACATTTACTCATTCTTTGTGAAGACAGGCGGTCTCCTCCTACGATTATGTTTTCTATTTTTGCACTTCTTGAGGGTCTCTGAGCAAGTTCTAATCAGAGTTGCCATCCTGGTGGGACAGCTGAGAGAACAGTCCCAATGGTTCCTATGCAGAAGTAGTAACGTTTATGGACTGAGACTAGAGAAAAACAATGTTGGCTTCAAAGTTACAGCTTCATAAGGAAAGTCCAAAGCCTGAATATTGGCTCTGACACCTCTGCCAGGCACAGCACCCACAACAGCCACCTCTGGTTCCCTTCAGGGTAATGCCAGGTGGGAAATCTTTGCACTGCTGGAGTCAGCGAGGCCAGTAAGAGTAATGAGCTGAAAGTAAAAGGGGAATTTGGGCTAAATAGAGGGAAAATTATGCATGTCACAGTTAATATAGACAGACAGACAGAACAGCCGAATAAATACTTGTCTAGAGGCTGGTGGAGATTTCCCTGCCTAGGAGGGAACTGAAGTCAGGATGTGTAGGTGCAGGTGAGTGCAGTGTGTGTGAGGCAGAGCCAGCCTCCCGAGCAGCAGCACTGTGGCAGTGCTGTTCCAGAGGCAGAATGCTCAGCTGGTTGGAATTGTGCCATTTTCTGACTGCAGGCACTGCTGATCAACCTTCACATCCTCAGCCGTGAGCTCTCTTGGTTTGGTAAGGCAGAGAGGACAGAACAGGAGAATTTATGCCAGACTGAGAACAAACACTGCCTGATGTGGGTGGTTTTATACCTTGGAGGCCAATCCCTCAACTTTCTGACTTGTTTGCCCCCTTCTTTGTTTCTGATGGGAAAACAACCCCGAAGGATGTAAATCACGATGCAAGTCTCTCCACCCCACGTAAAAGTGAGAAACTGGAGCAGAAGGGGCTGGCCACATGCAAGCAAGGAGAGATGGCAGAATGAATTTCTCCCTAATAAATTTGACACAGAGGCTGGGAGCATGTTTATAAAACCCTAGCTGAGAGTAGAGGAGGGTTTGTATCTTTGTTTTTTTAAAGTGCAAAATCAGGGCTGGTTTATCGGGCCTGTGGGATTGGACAGTGTGTAGAAGGCCACCCATCTGGAAACCAGCTGATTGCTGCTGAAACTTTCTTCCCAGGCTCGTCCCTCCTCTGACAGGGTGCTGGGGTTTTATGAGAGGCTGACAGCAAGCCTTTTACAGACCATGACTCCTTGTCTCAACAAAAATTGCTACAAATTAGCTGGAGAAGGGCCCTGAGGGGATTGTCCCAATCTGGCTCGGGGTCCCAAGTACAAAGTCAGCAATTTTAACAGAATAATCTGAGTTTTCAAATCAATTGTGTCTGGAAACGACCTTTATGGGAAATGGATGAGTGGAAGGTAGGAGACAGGGAGCAAGAGGAGGTTGTTTCTAGATGGTCAAAGTGTAGGTCATGTAAGTCTGTTGTCCAAAGACTTTTCAGGTTTTATAAAGAAAATCAGCTAGTCTTTGGTTTCCCAGGAATTCTTATTTCCTTTGAGCTGAAAGCAGCTTCTGTATAGAACTGGGACTTGTGCTCTGAGTCTGGGTATCCAAAATTTTATAAGCATTCAGAAAGCGAGCTTGCATTTGGCCCTCACAGTAGCCTAAAACTAGTGCATCCTGGAACACTCCATTCCCCTTTCAAAGATGTGACAAAAACCCCCTTTTTTATCCAAATAACCAATCTGATCCGAGGCTTGTATCCCAGAGTGGTTCCACAGTAAAAAGAGATGTACAGAGTGGAAAGAGATTATCTTGAATTATACACTGACCACAGCTGAGCACTGCATCTGGTCCTGTCAGCTCTGCGTGGAGTGTGGGATCACTGGGGTGATGCTACACCACAGAAAGAGACTGAGAAAGCTTTTCAAAATAAGGAAGTTAAGTACAAGCTAAAACTTTAATAAGGAAATTAAGTATTTTGGTACACCATAGACAAGTAGTTACCTTATTAAATCCCCAAACAGTGTTTCCAGGTAAATAGACTGAATACTTTCTGATTACAGCTATTTATGCCTACATTTGTTTTGGAACTTTTGAAAATATCCATGAAATAGAAGAAAAAAAGTGCCTTTAAAAAGGATCAGAGAGCAGTTTGCTTGGGTTGAACATGACAATTGTCAGAGCAAACTTTTGCAGTACTTTCACTCTTTATGGTAAAAACCGCTTGGCTGTTCTGTTGCACACAAGTCTCATGATGTTGATTTTTGCTTTCCAGAGTGACTGAGCCAAGCAGTTGTGGAAGAGGATGGAAACCCCTTGGACTTCCCATCTTGGAGAAAGGAGGACATCTCTGAGAAATCAGGGAGAACTGCAAGGAGCCCTTCTAAGCTGAAGGACGAGAGGAGAGGAGCACTGGACACCTCGCCTGGGTGTTCTCAGCAGTTGGGGCCATGTCCTGTTTGGAGGAGAGAGCCGGCCAGCGAAGGGCTGTGAGCAGCAGCACCCCTGGGGACCCCTCCTGGCCAGAAAACGGCACCAGGTAGGCTGGAGAGGGCTCTGGGTGGGTCCTGTGACCTGGGAGGTGCTCTGTGGGCTCTGGAGCTCTCTCAGCCCTTTGCCATTGTCCTGGTCTGACCTTGGTGTGGTTATGGGTTGGTGCATTACCACACCAGTGAGGGCCCAGCTCTCGTTGGTGTGGTTATGGGGTGCCAGGGCCCAGCTCTCGTTGGTGTGGTTATGGGGTGCCAGGGCCCTGCTCTCGTTGGTGTGGTTATGGGGTGCCAGGGCCCTGCTCTCGTTGGTGTGGTTATGGGGTGCCAGGGCCCTGCTGTTGTTGGTGTGATTATGGGGTGCCAGAGCCTGGCTCTCGGGAGCTGTGGCCTTTGGCATTGGGCTGTGCCAGGCTGGGCTTTGGCATGGCATGGGCAATAGTGACGAGGGCATGCTGTGGTTTACAGATGCTGCTTTCCCTGGTCACAGTTATGTCTGTTCTGCCTTTAGCCAGAATGTGTTTCACTTGTGGATCCAAACGCTGCTTGAACTGCAATAATTAATGATCACAACACTTCAGATCAACTCTGGCTTACACAGGGATGTTGACAGACCCATGCCCCAAGTAGGGCATAAAGCAGCAGAGCAATATCTCCAGTTGGTGCTGCCCTCATGTGACCCTCGGGGTGGGAGTGGGGTGTTGCCTTGTGTGTGTGAGTGCCCAGGGCTGTGGGACTCTGCGTTCTCTGCCCCAAGGGACAGCTGGGAAAGGCACCCAGAGCAGCTCAGTGCAGAGGTTTGGATGTGCAGAAATTGAAGCAGTTTGAATTTGGAATAAATTTCTGAAGCTATTTGCAGGAACACTTGGAGGCTCTCAGAAATGTAAGAGAAAATACACACTTGCAGTGTGTGAAATATCTTGGCAGAAAGCTTAGCACAAAATAAACCAAAACTTTCACCAACTTCCACCAGCTGGAGCTGTTACTGTAGCTGCCAGCCTGTCTTGGTTCAAAATTGCCTACTGCTGGTTGATCTGTAGCACTGTTGGGGTTGAAAGACACAGTCAAAGGGAGTTCTTTAACTTCTCAAAATGTATTATGTGTGAAAACATTCAAATATACACTTAATTTAAAACAAAACTGTCGAGAATCAGGGTTTTTTGCTGTTTGCAGACATGCCAAGAACTCTGCTCTCTCCTGCAATAGCTAATTCTGTAACTTAGTCTGACTGGGGCTGTTCCAGCTCCTGTTAAACACAGTGGAAAACTGCTGGTGGAAGGTGGATTGGGCTCATCTGGTGCCCTGTTGAAATTCGTGGTGATACACCAAAACAGAGCACAGATAAGAGCCTCAGACTGCAGAGTGGCTGGGGCAGGGACTCTGTTTGTGTGCATTGTGTAGTGTTGAACACGTTTGTCGACACTTCAGCAATAATGAATAATGCCAGTGTGAGGAGGAAATCTCTCCACTCAACCCTAGGTGTTTCTGCTGCTAAGTGTTGAAAGAGAAACACAGAGCCCTGAACTTTGAAGACTTGGCAGGTGAGAAGAAGGAAAAATCTTTTCACTTTCCATTTAAATTTAGGCTTAATCTGCATTTGTTGGGTCTGGTAGAAATATTTGAGCTTTTAATTTAATGTTGTTGATTTTGGGAAAACTTCTTGGGATGCATGGCAGGAAAACACCTTGGTTATGAGGCAAGGTTTTGATTTAATTTCTCCTTTCATCTGTTTTCCATTACAAACCAGACTAATTGCAGTAAGATTCTCTGTGGCAAAAAATACTAGGGGAAGTGTGAATTTGGAAGTTTTCTCACTTTACAGTAACTATAAAAACAGTCAGCAAACAGGTTTTAAAATGATTTAGTATGGGAGGGAGCAAAGTCTGGTTGTCTTCATAGCAGCAGGATTTCACTGGCACTATCACGTTTTCAAAGCTCTCAATTCAGCCTGTTCATATTTATAGCAAAGCTTCCTTGCACACACGAGTTGTATTTATTCCTGTTTTAGAGACCTGTAATACTGAAGCACAGGCTGCTGTGCCCCTGGTGTTGGGGTGCCCACGTGTTGCTGTTCTGGCTGATAGACGGGTGTGCTCGTGACAGAAAACTGCTGCTTTCAAACCAAAGGAGGGGGCAGCTTTAAGCAGTGCTTGGGGAGCAGGACTGAAGGGACCCTTGGCGTGGTTTTTCCTCATGTGCTATGAATCTGGTCATGGAATGATCCTAATTGTAAAACAGTGCCTCTGACAGTGTTCTGGGAATGGGATGAAGCAGCGAAAGGCAAGGATATCTCCACTGCCAAAGACAGTGTGAGGAGGAGTTTATTGCCTTGGTTACACTTTCCTTCGGGTACAGACTTGTCACAATTTTTATTTTATTTCAGACAGTGTCTTAGGGGGCAGTGCCAGGATTTTAAACTGCCACAATATGAACCTGGCATTAAATGTCTGCCCCACAAAAAATAACACTGGGTTTGTATTTGTGCTTTATTTTGGTTTTTGTTAGAGAAATATTTGAATTCACGTTTGCATTGAGAAAGATAAACTAAAAATCAAGAAACCTCTTAAGAACACCATATGTTGTTGTGATTTATCCTACGATAGATTTGTAGGGAAAGTCTCTTAGCACTGAGACAAGTTATCATTACACATTAATTGGTGTATGAGCATAAGAAACTGGCTTGAAGTGTGTCACAGTGTGTGGGTGCATTTGGAGGGGTGAGCTGGGCTGTGGTCCTGCTCCTTCCTTCAGGCTTAGCAGAAGGGAAAGGCCCTGGTGACTGTGACCTGTGAGACACAGCTGTGGGACAGCTCAGCTTTCTCTTCAGAAAGCTCAGGTCTGCCTAGCTTAGCTTTCTGTTTTGCAAGATCCATCGACATCGTTTCTTAACAACACCCAGGACCTTCACTGTAAAAAGAACAGAGCAAAAAATGTATTAAAAGCAATAAAAGAACCGAGCTCCCTTATCTCCATGAGAAATATGGATTCTTTGCATTTTTAATGCATACAAGTCTCTTTTGGGGAACTGCCCTGTGGACACTCTGTGCTTATCAGCTCACGATACACTATTGTTCTGTACGTGTTGACATCACTTGTGTAGCTGTTGAGAGAAGCAGGAAGGAAGCTGAAATGCCAAGTGACTTTCCAAGTCCTTATCATCATGTGGAAGAGGGACAGTTGTCACATGAACAGTGACAGAATTGACAGGACTGGATCTGATGGTTTGGTACTTCTGTAGCGCCAAGTAAACAGCAAACAAGCAGTTAAACAGAGATGAGGAGAAAAGAGCTGTCACCTTTCCTGTGTTCAAGTTGACTTGGGAATCCAGGCTCCCAATGGATGCTGCTAATTCTTTTTAAAAAAATCCTTCTTGCATTGCATGTATGGAAACAT
This sequence comes from Lepidothrix coronata, assembly GCF_001604755.1. Taxonomy (NCBI): domain Eukaryota; kingdom Metazoa; phylum Chordata; class Aves; order Passeriformes; family Pipridae; genus Lepidothrix; species Lepidothrix coronata. The sequence continues at coordinate 555,745 of NW_016690231.1, forward strand.
ACTCTTCTGCAGTCTCTGTGTTTGTGTGGCTGGTTGGGCTTAATATTTACATGTTAAACCCCCCCACTGATCCTTATGTAGTGGAAAATTGTGTCTGAAATGTGCCACAAAAATCTCTCCAGGTGATGTATCAAGCTGTCATTAGGAGGAGATTCTGCACCCTTGGCCCTGCTTCTTGTATGGCTTGGGCTTAAGCTGTGCCAGAAGAATGGCATTCTTTTTTGGTAGTATTTCCTATATCCTGCAGGCTGGAGCCTCTCCTTTTGCTGAATGTTACTCCCTTTCTTCCCCCAAAGAGCCACTCCTCACGCAGTAGAGGACAGTGCTGATCTGGCAGTGAGCTACCTCAGCTGGTGGAGTAAGTCCTTCTTGTAGTGGATCTGTGATGCTGCTGTACTGGAATGTGTGGAAGGAGCCAAAAAACAGTTATGGGAGAGTAGAATTGCAGTGTTTGTTCTGGAGACAGGCAGAAGGAAAAAATACATACAAAGTGATCTCTGT
>NW_016690231.1:557993-647164 GCF_001604755.1 Lepidothrix coronata
GGCTGACAGGGTACAAGGGAGGCCAGATGGAGTGGTGTGAAGGGAGCAGAGGCACAGGGAGGGGCAGTGAGAGGGTACAAGGGAGGCCAGATGGAGTGGTGTGAAGGGAGCAGAGGCACAGGGAGGGGCAGTGAGAGGGTACAAGGGAGGCCAGATGGAGTGGTGTGAAGGGAGCAGAGGCACAGGGAGGTGCAGAGGCACAGGGAGGGGCAGTGACAGGGTCAAGGGCTCGCAGCAGGTCAGAGCTGGTCCCGCTGGCCTGGCCCATGCACTGCCCAGTGCACTGCCAGCCTCACACACTCCCTTCTGCAGCACATAGAGGCACCCTCTGGGGAACGGGGCTGTTTGAACAGCTGCAAGCTTTGTGCAGGGTGGATTCAGGGTATGTGATGCTTTCTTACAGCTTCTTAGTAGGAGAGTCAGTGCAGCACAATGGAAACTCAGGGTCTTCTTGGAACAGCTTAGCATGGTGTTAAATCAGCTTTCTACTTGAGCAGCACTGTTCATGCAGTGCAGTTTCATGAAGAGGCAATAGCGGGGCCACTTCATTGCAGCTTTCATAGCTGCAGGGAGAGAAGAGTAAGCCTGGGACACAGATTTTTTGGGCTTCTCTCAATCCAAGTGGAGCTCAGGGCTGGCAGGCAGGGAAACCTTTTTATATTTTGTCCCTGCCAGATACCTGGGTGGTATTGCCCCATGAGGAAGGGAATAGAAGGGGACCCATTTATCATGTCTTCTATTTTCTCTTTTTATTTATTTTCCTTTTAAAAACACATTAAAAAAATTAATTCAGTGCTGGGGAAAGGTGACAGATTAACAACCCCAGAGACTTCACCCCTCTGTTTATCCTCTGAACAGAGAGCTGTAGGCATTCCCAGTGCTGCTCCAGCACTGTGCCCCAGCCCTGACCTTAGGGAGCAGCTTCTGAGAGAGCAGCTACCCCATCACTCCAGCCCCTCGATCTGCTGGAGCTGCTCCTCAGATGGAGGGAGGGGTGCTGCTGCCACTGTGAGGCTGTGCCAGGGACTCCTGCAAGCAAGGAAGTGGATGGTGATCCGCACCTAGACTGCTCAGCAACAAGCTGTGTTTGTGCAGGGCAGCTCTGGAATATTGCTCCCAGTCCTCCAGGCCCGGCAGTGCACTTTGAGGCCTCAGGCCGCTTCTTTTCCAATCTTTAGTCTTCTCCCTTCAAGGAGGGGAAGAAAGCTAATCATGTGAGGGCATAATAAAAAAGGCCTTTGAGATGCCCAGGTATCTGTGGATGGTGCTTTTTACCTCACTGTGCAGAGTGGATGATAGTTTCCTACCAGCATGTAGAGTAAGAAAATCATGTAGGAAAAGGGTCTGGGCATTTGCAGCTCCTGCCAGCTTCTGCAGAATTTTTAGATGTGCTATAATCATATGGTTTTATTTAGGGAATAAACATGCTCCATGGATCCTAGTACTAGGTTGCCAACTTTGAAAAGGTGAAATTCATCCCCCATCCCTCCAGCCTTTCACACTGTCATACTTGGTTAGATTTTGTTTGATAATTCTCACTACGGGTCATTTCAGTTTCCCACCATAAAGGCCGTGTGTAGTTACCTTTTCATCAGCTCTGGTGTTTGGAATAGCCCTTTGCAAACTAGGTATTTCCCTCTGCCATAAAGCTGGAGTGTTTGGGAGAAGGGAGGAGAGCATCCCTCAAACCAGACCCCGTGGGTCGGGGTGGGGTGGCACTGTGGGGGGTAAGGCTGCCCAGTGCACACAGCAATACCTCCTTCAATTAGTAATGCTGCCACTGCCCCCTCCCCTCTCTTGAGAAGTGACATTCCGAGACATGCATTTGGTGTTTGAACTACCCTGTCTCCCGGACCCAAGGGACAGGGGCTGGGACTGCTCTGTGGGAGGCCCTGGTGTTGAATCCATTTGGCTGGTGTGCCCAAGGGGCCTTCCATCATCACCTGCCTCTGTTGGGGCAAAGGCATCCACTGCACAGGTGGTTCTTAGGAATTGTATCCACTATGAGTTACTGTGGGAAGAAACCCCTCCTTTGCTTTTCTGCCTGTGGTTTCAGACAATTGACCCCATTCCCCCTTTTTGCTGAAGGGGCAGAAATTTGATAATGGCCCTAATTACGTTTGAACATTAAACGAATCTCTGGATCATCATTGCTGTATCCACTTGTCCATAATTACCAGCACTGGACATGGGGGCTTCAAAGGCCACCCAGTTATCATTTATGTTTACTATAAACACAGCAGCTGTTTTGGGTTACGAGGGTGGTCACTGCTGGAATTTGATGAGCCAGACCCTGAAATCCTCACCTGACAGCAGCTCTCTCCGTCCTTCAGGAAGCACATCCAGTAGAAGAGTGCTCTGTGCCACCTAGAGAGGGAGGATGGATGGGCTGTGCCTCGTGCACGTCTGGGTTTTGCAGTTTTCCCAAGCTCCCTCAGTGACCTGGTCTGTGTTTGTGGAGCTGTTCCATGTTTGCTAATTTGGCTAGTCACCAAATACTCAAAAGGTTTGGGATTTGGTCAAACTTAACTAAAGTGTTAAAAACTAATGCTTTTTTGATTCACTTTGCAAAACAGGTGAAAATCCATCTTGCAGTCATGCAAACTGGAGTCTTATGTTGAGTGAGCTCATAGACCTCCTGCTGCTCTGTGCACAGGGGAGCTCTGCATTTCAGAGTGTGGCTGGTGTTGCTTTGGGCTGTGCTTCCCTGAGAGGGCACATGCACCACAGCTTCCCTGTACCCCTAGGGATGAGACTGTCCTGTCCTAACTCAATGCACAGAGCATTCAAAACATGTTCTGTGCATTGTTTGCGTGGTGTGAAAGAAAAGACAAATCCCGCTGCAAGGTGAGGAAGAGCAGAAATCTCAGACAAATACAAAGCTTTGGAGATTTTGAGGCTTTGGAGATTTGTGAGCTTTGGTGATTTTCAGGCCAGGCTGATGTTGCCCATGGCTTTGGTGAAATCTCTACAAAATTACAAGTTGGTAACTCATGATGGCAGCGGCAGAGTGGAATTTATGAACTGCCTCTCATTGCCTTTTGTGATGCTCATAATTTGGCTAAAAGAGTTGGGACTTTCCAGGTTTTTCTCTTAGCTAAAAATCTTTCATCTGGTGCAGTTTAAAAAAATGCCATCAGAGTGGGTTTTTAAACTAGTTTGTTGCTGGTGTGTAATCCTTTCTGATTTGTGTCCTTACTCATTTTTTACCAGAGGAAACTGAAGTTCAGTGATTTCAGCATGGACTGTAAACACTGATGGACTGAAAGGGAATGAAAGGACGGCAGCATATTTTGTAGCTGTGATAGCACCACTTTATGAGAACTGAATTATAACGTGGGGAAGTTTCACAGCACTGCTGAAGAATAAAGCTGTGCCCGTGCCTCAGCTTGGAGGCCAAACACAGACCCCTCCTTCGGGAGGAGAGGCACAAAGGAGCCACTGCTGTGCAAGTAGCATGTCCTGCCTCAGCCAGGGCCTTGTGTGAAGCCCCTGGGAGCAGCTCAGGGAAAGGCAAATGGCACAGCAGGGAAGGGGGATGGAGGTGCAGCAGGTTGGCACCTGCAGCCTGACTGCAGGTAATGTGGTCTGACTCAGTTATTCCTCACTGAAAAAGAGATGCTGCGTCTTATCTCGAAAGGAGAGAGCAAATTGGCTGGGTTTTGCTGCAGATAACACATATCGGGGTGATGCATTTATAAGGGGAGGAAAGAACAACACAATCAGTGCCTGTTTATTTATTGTTTCGTGAATTACAGAGGCTAAATAGACTAAACACTCCTTTGGTCCAGAAAGAAAAGCAGTGCCAGCACATGGAACTGAGAAATGAGCCCTTGGATGAGGTGCAGACTGTTACAGTGTTCTCCTCCCAGTCAATAACTGAGGTACATCACAACCTCAAACAATGTTCACAGGAAAGCCCTGGGGACAGAGCTACAAAGGCAGCCTTGGGATGGAAAGCCGTGCTCCAAGGCTTGCTAATAGCTACATTAGCTGATGTTGTCATGCTGTGGCACGAGTATGTGTTCTGTAGTGTGTGGCATGTAGATTATCAGCAGTTTGTGGGTTGTCAGTGTTTGCAAGAGAATGTTTCGTGTCAATTGAGAACGGTGTGTTACACCTCCGGAACGCTGCCCCGGGTCTCTGCACCCTCCAAGGCTCTGTGGCTCTGCCCTAGAGCCAGGGACAGGTAATGTTCTCAAGGGCAGGATTGCAGTGAAGTCCCCAGAGCACTGGAGAGGGATAAACAGTGCAGTGCTGTCCTGCACAGATACAAGTTCAGGGAGAAGGCAAAAGAAAAAAGTGTCTAGCAATGCTAGACACAAACTGACTTCAAGTAGGAGGTAAAAATAGAGGAGAATAGGTTGCATGGCACAACACATGAATACAGGGGGGCAACTCTCAAGGAGGAAATTTTAGCCTGTATAGCAGGGCACATTCAGTAAAACAAGGTACCTGAGACTAGAAATGGGGAAAGCAAAAACTAGCTTAGTGGTATGCTACAAAATGTATCAGAGGCACACTCTGCCTTGGCAGCAGGAGGGAAGGGGTTATTTAGTGTCCAGCCTCTGTGGCAGCAGAGGCCGGAGCAGCCCCAGGAACGTTCTGCGTGTTCTCAGCCCCGGCCCGGCTCCTCCCCAGCCCCAGCCCTGTCAGGCTGGGCAGGATCAGCTGGAGCAGGTGTCACAGGGATGGAGCAGCACAGCTCTGCTGGCTTTCTCAGAGCAAGTGGCAGGATCTCTTTTATCATGCTGAGCCTTCTCCTGTCAGCAGAGCAGACAGATGAAATTTCCTTCTCTGGAGACCCCCTCTCCGTTGCTGTGTAGCCAAACGATTTTCTAGGCTCTTTTACTGTCTTAATTCTCATCAGATTTGCATCATTATTCAGGCCTAGAAAAAACTATAAAGCTGACTTTAAAATAAAAATGTCTCCACAAAGACCATACCAAGGACTTCTGACTTTGGTGTGTTTGGAAATATTTTGGGATGTTTTTCTTCTGAGCATTTGGAAAGTAGGGTTTTGAGCTGTTTTGTACTAACTTCTACAAATGCTAAACATCTGGCTCTGCTGACATTACTTCAGGTATTCATTCTGAGTCATTTAATCTCGAGTGTGTTTGAACTCAGAGAGAGCAAAGGTGTTTTCTATATTTCAGTAAATGTGCTTAAAATGCAGAATGGTGCCGTGGGTCCAGATTTGGAATGCTCCAGGCAAAACCTGGAAATAGAATTTCATTTCAGCCCTCTGTAAAAAGCAGTCTACTCGGCAGTTTTGAACAACTTTCAAATTTGATTTTTTTGAGTGCTTTAATTCTGGGGCATTTTAGTCTGGATTGTCTTCATTTCCTACCCTTTGAGACTGGGTGAAAGATCGCTCAAGTGTAAAAATGCATCGAACGTGAGACTGAAACACTCACCCATAACCTTTGTTCTTCCTCTCAGGTGGCTTGTAGTTTCAGAGTTTACATGGCACCAGAAGTCCACATGGGGAAGGAATAGTGAATTCCAAACAAGATCTGGCACTTGGCTTTAGAGAAGGGACGAAGACACAGGAGGTGCAGGGGCGGCACTTCCCAGGTGCTGCTGTTTCCTCCGGGGGGTGTTCTGTGGTTCTTGTCATCAGAAAGCAAAGGAGGTGGGTTTGCTTTATACTTCTGTACAGGCATAGTTACACTCTGCCAACGGGCAGGGAAAAGCCCCCATAAATGAGAAGGCAGAGCAGCCTTGGTCCTTGTGCTGGCTGGCTGGCAGGACCACGCTGTGTCAGGGCTGTGAAGGTAATTCTGGGAGCGGGAGGACTGAGCCGGTCCCTGCCGTGCTGTGTTTGGGGTGCTGGTTTGCAACAGAGGTGTTGCAGTCATTGCTACAATGTGCAGTAAAGCACATCAGCTACTTGGCAGGGCATTAGGCCAGGATGAAGAGAATGTTGGAATGAGGAGCTGCCCTGGCAGACTGGCCAGGCCTGGCACCATGGAGGGCTGAGCACAGTGCCAGTCCAGCTGCATTCCTTGCTGCTGCCCATGGCCAGAGCTGTGTTGCTGCAGCACCACCAGCACACAGTGTGTGTGGCCTGCAGAGCCAGGGGCAGGAACCCCTCAGCTATTGTGTCGTGTCTGTGAGGGATCTGGATGCAGCCGTTCCACAGCCTTTGGCTCCATGGATCCCGCAGGAAGAGGGAGAACGAGGAGCAAGGCTGCTAGCTCAAGTTGACAGCTTCTGCCAGGAGGCAGGAATTGGCTTTTATTTGTTTGATGTATTGTTTTCTCTTCCATAAATGTAAGTTAGGAAATTCTTGCATTTATTTAAAACAAACTTTCCCTACTGAGTGGGAAATTCAGAATAGCTGAGTCTCTGTCCAGAGCTGTTATTCCAGGCCAAGGAATTGGTATGTGATATACAGAAGTGTTTGTTAAACACTTCTGATGTTTATCAGGAAATTATCAACAGTTTTTACCTGTAAAAAAAGAGATGTTTCACCATGGAGTTGTCAACCATCGCATAAAGGAACAGTCCCACAGCCCAGCTGCAAACACTTTTGCAACCAAATACCAGTACAGTTCCTTGAAATGCCAGGGTTAATAATACATGGATTTCATTTAACTTTTTCCATTAGAACGTTTAAAAAATGCTCTTAGGTTACAGGGGAGACAATAAGGGTCAAGAAAAGAAAGCAGTTAAAAAGAATAAAAGAAAAGGTTTAACAGCAGCATAGGATTGAGGACTGTTTGTTGGGCTGTAGGAGACCTGTCCAGCTGGACTGAGCATCAGCAGTGCCAGTGCCGGGTGCTGCTGCAGTGATGTCTCTATTCACACAGGATTAGGCACTGTCTGGCTGCTGGCTGAAAAATCGTTATTTTTAGTACCGTGTCCCCTGGTCGGTTTTTGTTCCCCTCCTGACAACGTGCAGTTGGGATACATTTTATCTTCCCCCTCCCCTTGTACCAGGTTTTGAACAAATAGAATTCTCTCTTGTTGTTAAGCTGTTCTCCCTGGCCCTTTTTTCTCGTTTCCTACCAGAGGATGATGGATTTGGTCATTTCTAAGGACCTTCCCAGCTGTTTTGGACATGAAGATAAAAACAAGCTTGAAGAGATTCATTGATATTATGGGAGATTAGCCTGGGAGTTTAAGGATTTCTTTCAAAAAGAATTTTTTCCCCAGTTTGACTCTTTCCTGGTGTGCGTGACTAAAACACCTGTGATATGGGCTCAGTGCAGAGATGGAGGGATGTAACCCTCAGCTGCTGTCAGGCAGCATCGCCCAGGGAAGTGCAGTACACCCACCCCTGTGTGCAGCTGCTGCCAAAGCCCCCATGGCACAGGCTGTGTGTGTGTGTGAGGGGAGGGCACAAGACAGCAGGGGCACAGGCTGTGTGTGTGTGTGAGGGGAGGCCACAAGACAGCAGGGGCACAGGCTGTGTGTGTGTGTGNCACAAGACAGCAGGGGCACAGGCTGTGTGTGTGTGTGAGGGGAGGCCACAAGACAGCAGGGGCACAGGCTGTGTGTGTGTGTGTGTGAGGGCACACAACAACAGGGGCACAGGCTGTGTGTGTGTGTGAGGGGAGGGCACATGACAGCAGGGCCTTCCCTCGCTGGTTTGTCACACAGAGCCAGCAATGAGGAAGGTGGCAATCCCTCCTCTGTGAGCCAGGGGTCCAGGGGTGGCAGTAATTGGTGGCCTTTGTCTCTCGTGTCCCCCTGCCCAGCTGTCCCAGCAGCACTGCTCTGTGGGTGGAGGGCATAGCTGTCATTCCAGCAGGCTTGGCTGGGCCTGTGTGAAAGCGTGTCCTACAAATTGAGGGGATCCAGCATAGTGACAGACAGAGATTTAGCATGTAATTGCTCTGAAAGTGCAGCACAAAAGCTCTGGGAGGTAGGAGAGTGGAGGATTTGGATTGCATGAGATCTGCTTGGAGTGAGGTTTGGACTTTTTTTCCAGAGCGCATTTGAGCTCCATAACAGGTGTGATGGTAAGGCACAAATACATCATCCCACAGCCACTGGGGCACTGTGTTAGTCCTCCTCCAGCCTGCTCTGTCCCCCTGAAAAAGTCCTGTTTGAGGCAGTATCTGTTACAGACCAAACAAAACCATCCCTTGGGCTGTTGCACAGCTCCCACACCCTCAGGCTAAACCTGCTTCTCCAGGGAAGCTGAGCTACATGTCTGTGGCCCTGTTGAATCCCAAATGCCTCACACGCCACAGCTTTCATATCATAAAGGTAGAACCTAAATTTCACATGTATTTGGAAGTATAGAAACGGTTCATTTTTTTTCTGGGTTTTAACATTGGTCATTAAGGACCAATTCCATTTCTGCTGAAACTGCTGCTTCCAAATGCAATCAGGTTGTGGCTTCATGCTCCTGGGGCCAGTCTGCTCCCATCTGCTCTCCTAGAGCTTCTCGGAGCCACAGATTCCAGGAAAGTCGTGTCTTAGAGTCCAGAACTGATCAGTGACTTTTACAAAGAAAGCTCATGCTCCCAAGTCATGTTATTTTTAAAAACTCGGCTCTGTGAGTGGCTGTCAGCCAGTGGCGTAGCTGGGACATGGGCCCCAGGTCTTCTCTCACCTGCCCCTGCCCTTCCCCTTCTGCAGGTGTTCCCAAGGATTGACATCAGTGTCTGCAGACACTGGGAATTGTCTCGGGCTATAGCAGAACTACTAAAGGAAAAGTCACAGACCGACTTCAGAAAAAGCATCTGAACTTGAACATGCCCAAATAATCCCTCAAACACCCTGGTCTGAGAGGGGGGAAAGCTGTTATACAAAGTTGGTGGGCATGGTCATATGATGTGACTGAAAAGAGAAGGAATCACTGGCTCTTAAGTCTGTGTGGTAGGGCAGGTTGCACATTAAACTGCTCATGTCAGCCGCTGGGGAAATAGCTGTAAATCAGTCACTGGTTCTGTGCTGGAGTCAGGACAAGTGGTGGGAAAACTTAACAGTGCTTTTGGGCTACTTCTTTGCACGACATCTCTGCTTCTGTTCTTAGGTGAACTGTACCCAACCAGCCCTCAGCCGGAGTTTGTTAAAGGTAAACTTACAAGAGGAAGCTTTTAAAATAGGCTACTGAGATCTCAGTTTATTTTGAGCGTTACTGATGTTTAGAAGTTTAAAATCTGTGGTTTTTAACCTGGTCACAAAGCAGCAAGAGAGGGGTGCAAAAGGGTGGAAACACTTTATTTAACATTTACATTATTATTTAGTAAATCAACACTGTAAATGGGTATTTATCAGAGCCCTCAGCTGGTGCTCAGGAGATCCAGGTTCTGTGGTTTCAAAGGTCTGCTACAGACCTCGTGGGGTGTTTGGCCACTCTTCTTTCCTCGATCTTCTGCTGAAGTGTCCCTGACTTCAGGGACATGGCACTCACTAAGGCTTTGGAGAATTCAAGGACAATGACCAGGCCATGGAAATCCTAATTGAATGTATTGATATGCATGCAGAGATTCCTTCCCTTAGCTCCCAGCAGCAGCTGAGCAGAGGCAGCACTCCTGAGTGGTCAGACCCCAGGAGTGGGTCTGGGGGTGTGTGAGGTGTTGTACACACATGTAAGAGGAGAATGTTCCTGTCACTGTGCAGCCTGTGCAGATGATATAATATTGTAAGGAGCTGGCTGGAATGTCACAACAAGCAGTGTGATTGATCATTGATGATAAGCTCTTGTCATGTTCACTTGATTTAGATTGTTTTAAGTGTATCATTTACGGATGTACCACTTACTGTCTCTGTGAGAGAGAGGAGATTCCACAACCAAGGGGTTTTTGTAAAAAATGGTGTTGTTTAGTGTGTTCATTTTTCAATGCCCAAACTGAGAAAGTTTAAAGGGATCTAAATTCTATGGGTACTATGTTGTCCAAAATAGGAAGACATGCTTGAGGGTCTGGGTCCACAGATCTCTTCCTTGTTAAAGTGTAGCTTTTCTAAAAGTGGTGGAAGAACTGCGAGTGAAACAAGAGCAGGTAGCACATGTCCACATGGGCACATCCCAGGGAACAGGGAAGCGGGAGGCAATGATGGGACACACCTCAGGCCCAGCTTGTGCCAGGGGAGTTTGCAGCAGCTCCGCTGACTGGGATGCCAGGACTCAGTTTATTCCAGTTTAAATGAGGTCAGAGGGGCACTGGAGGATTCCTGTGGTCCTTTAAGATCATCCAAAAGCAAAAGTACCAAGCAAGTGTAATGTGGACATTACTGACGAGGGGCTGTTGCTCTGCTGTTTGCAGCCACACCTTCTGAGTGCTTCCTCTTTGTACAGCCCAGGCCCAGGTTGCTGTCAGGGAACATGATAGAGGAATAAAGCTGCAAGTGGGATCACGTTTCCCTTCGCTCCTGGTGTGTATGTGTGTGTGTCTTTGTTTTTTCTGTGCTGTAGCTCAGGGGGGCTCGTAAATCTTGGAGACGACTGAGATTTTTTTTCTCCCCGTGTGACTGATTGTGTGAATTTATGTGTGGTATTTCTCTCCCCCAGCCTGGCTCTGTTAAACGAGACAGGAGGCCAGTGAGTTTGCAGTGGGAGCTGGGCAGGGTGGTGGGTCCCTGAGCCCCTCTCTTTGCAGCCCGAGGGCTGTTCCTCACAGGTAATGGGTTGGGGGTTCTGCCAGGGGAGGGGGGGCTCTCTGCATCGCTCTGCTCACTGAGTGAGCAGCCTTTGGCCTCTGCTCCAGCACCAGGGGGTGGAAGGCAAAGGTGCTTTCAGGAGAAAGTTACACTTTCCCAGGTTAGTGTTCAGTGTGGGCAAAGGGAAAACCTTGAGGTGTGAGTTAGAACGAGGTATCCCAAGGTACGCCTCTCTCCTTCCCTGTGTCCAAGAACACATCATCTGGCCTTTTCTGACTGCAATGACTGAGCCAAGAAGAAGAGTTTCAGTGTTTCAGAAGTCGGTTGTGTTACAGGGAAGGAGCAGTAGGTTTAAAAACTCCTCTAAAATTATATCATAAAACTACTTATCTCTGCTTCTAATTCCTGAAATATTCCTGAAAGGGCCCCTGCCTGTGCCCCTTTTTCTGAGGTGGAGGGGTGCCCTGCATCCAGGCAGTGTTTCCTGCCTTTCCTCCCACTGACTTCAGCTCTGTTAATCCCACGTAGTTTAAACTGTGACTGGGAAATCCAGCCTCAAGTCTGAGTGCCACCTTGAATTTGGAATACTCCAGTAGGAGTATTTCTCTTGAAAAATACGGTGCTGTTTTCAAAGCATTTCCAGGTTTATTCCAGACTTATTCCAGTGATAATTGCTTTAGCAGCAGCAGCAACAAGTTCTGGAAGTTTTGATTCCTGAATAGAGTTGAGGCAAAATAATAATTTAAGGTCTCATCTCCCCCTGAAGCCATAGACATGTCACATGGTCCAGTTTAATTAGTTTAAAATGTCTTAAAACCAATCTAGTTTTAGCTAAGCTTATTAAATGCACTCGATGAAGTCCATCTGCAGCCCAGCAGAGTTGGAGTGGACGTGCCCAGTGTTCCCCTGGGTGATAACACGGCTCATGCACACGCACCTCAGGGCTGTTTCGATGCCCTGAGCTGGTTCCAACCCGAGCTGGAGCACAGCCAGACTCTGGTGCTGCTGCCCAGAGCTCCAGGTGGGCAGTCAGGGCAGGGCTCAGCTGGGACAGAGCGGGGCTGTGGGACAGGGCAGTGTGTGAGTGCCTGTGGTGGCTGGGCTGGGGCACTGCTCCTGTCCGGATTTACAGGGTCACAGAGCACGGAGCTGCTTTGCTCAGTTCTGTCCTTCTGACTGGGAGATAACAGGGGCTCAGGGCCAAAATCTGCGACTGCTGTCCTGTGAGCTGTGCCTTGTCCCTTCCATTAGGACACAGCCAAAAGGGGTTAGTCAGACATGTTTTATGCTAGACCCCAGCAGGAACCGAAGGGTGGGCAGTCGCCTCTTACAGCTGCGTCTCTGGGTGAGCCCTGTGTGTTGTGTCTGTGGAGTCCACGGGCCAGATTCTTGGCTTGGCTCTGCCCTGGGTCTGTTATCAGTCTGTGATCTGTCCCTTAACCCTCTGGATGACATTTTAAAAGGCACTTAATGGCTAATTGCAACTAAACATCCAGGGAGAAGTGACTCCCCAGGTACTTTGTTGCTCCAGGGCCTTGGCTGCAGCCTTGGAGGTGAGCAGATAACAGCACTCTCCAGCCAGGCCAGACTGAGGGAGCACATCTGAGCCCTGTTACTGTTCCAGAGCGGGAGGCTCACCTACCCTGAGCAGTATTTGGTTGCTGCAAGGACCTTGCAGATGCTCATAAATCTCTGGCGTAACTCTGAGGCGGCTTTGCTGACAAATTGGCACCCACCTCTCCCCCCACCTGGCAGCGTGACTCTCACGCTCAGGGCTGCTCAGAGCTATTTCAGGCCCCGTAACAAATGGAATATTCGTCTCCCCTTTGCCCTGGCAGTTGCCTCCACACCACTGTTTCCCCTTCCCGCCGAGCCGAGTGAGGGAGCAGGCTGGAGCAGTGCTGCTCTCCAGCCCCTCAGCACTGGAGCCCTGGCCAGGCACCCTTCCCTTCCTCTCCACCTCTCCAGCACCTTCACAGCCCACCCATTGCTGCTTCAACCCCGGTGAGAACTTGGCCCCAGATTTCCTCTCTCCTTGCCATCTCTCCATTCCTTTTGTATGGCACATGATCCGGAAATGTCTCAATTGCTCTTTGTGTCTCTTCCCATCCGTGCTTACCAAGAGCTGGGGCACCCAGGGCCCGTCCTGTCACTTAGGCAAAGGGGACCTGGAGTGCTGCTGGCTGTGAAGTGTGTGTAACAAACGTACAGAGAAAGAAGAGTTTCCATGTGGTCACTGTGCTCCATATGCCACTGCAAAACACCAATGCTGTACAGCATGCCCAATAAAGGCAGCAGAGACTGACTTGCTTTGAAGCCTTTGCTTTGACTGTATATTTTTTCCCCCTACTGTGCCAAAATGCTCTTAGACACACATCTGCCTTAAAAACAACAATCTCCCTTCCATTAGCTCAGTTAAAGCTTTCCTGTAAGCTTTTCATTTTGAAAAGACCAGGAAAACCAGAAAAAGAGGATGAGCCCAGGACAATCAGACATGTGGTTCTTGTGACAAAAAAAAAGTAAATTGAATTTTAGTCAAGAAATGTGAGAGATTTAGAACAATACAGTTAGTACTTAGGGGAATAGCTGCCTGACAAGCAGGTAAGACCAGGGTAATCCTCCATCAATATGTAAAGCAGACACAGAACAAGAGCAAAGAAAATAGAGAGCAGGCTCTTTGCTTGACAGTTTAAATCCTCAGGGTATAATAGCCATGTAGAGCAGCATCAGGCACACAGAGTGAGTGTACAGTAACTCCTGCCGTGGGACGTGGTCCCCATCAGTGCCACTGTGCAGGCAGCCCTCAAACAGACTTCTCTCCCCGTGCAGCTCTGCGTGTCTTGGTACCGGGTGGCATCAGCCCAAGCTTTGGCAGACCTGGGGCAAAGGAAGCTTTGCAAAGAGGAGCAGAGGCAGGGAGCCTTGCAAGGAGCTAGGGGGTTAGTTATGATATTCACCATTGCTTTTTTTTTACGGAAGCAAGAGATGATTTGGAAAAACTGCAGCCCTCCATACTGCTCCATGTGCTGGAAATCTCTGGTGCTAAACTCCTCCGAAGTTTCCTTTTCAGAAGTCACCTGGGAAGAACATACTGTTCTCACAAGAGCTGTGTCAGGTGAGACAGCAGTATTACCACAGCCCTGTGCAACACTAGCTCCCATAAAGCCAAGGAGTACTAAAGAATTTCAAACTCAAAGAATTGATGATACAGCCAGCACAAATTTATTTTGCAAAATATGTTTGGTTTTGCAAAACAAATGCTTCATGCTTGCAATGCTTCTGAAGGCTGGGTTCTCAGCAGGGGAACCCCAAGCTAGCTCACAGAATGGCACGTAATTGTCTCAGGTAGGACAATTTTCTGCACTTGCCAGTCATTTTAAGCCTCACATACGGGTGGCTGCCTTTGTCTTCCAAAGTGCCTGCTTGTACAATGAGATTTACCTGTTGTGTTATGACAGACAAGTGATTAACATGAGAAAAACAAGTTGGATCTGGTGTTGAGCTTCCTGTATATCTCCCTTGCATGCCCTCCCAGACGTTTCCTCAGAAGCAAAAGGAACTGTCAGTGCTCCTGGTTGCCCAGAGAAAATCATTTGTGATGGGGTTTGACTCTTCCTGTGTTGCTACAACTCTCTTGCCAAAGGAGCCTTTGTCACACAAACAGTGACAGGGCATCGATGGGCTGCTGCCTCCACTCTGTGGCATGTTTGCAACTAGGAAAAAGAGCTTGGATTTGTGCCTGGTGCCAAGGGTGGGCTTTGGTACTGTACCTTCTGCCACAGAGTTCCCATTCCCGAGGGCCTTGCAGTCTCCCAGCTGGCAGGAGTTCTCGGTTCAGGCCCAAACAAAAACTCGAGGCAGTGACAATTCTATAAGCAAAGGTGCTCTCTGTCTCCAGCCCTCTGGTGAGATGGAACTGAAAATACTTTTTTCCTATGAATGAAGTATAGTTTATAAGTCAGAAGATCATTTAAGTACATGCTTAACTTTTTTTATGCAAGTATTTAGGCTTCTTTTTTGGGTAAGGATGCCTTCCTGAACGTTGGATTGGGAATTAAATTGGGCTGGTTTTGCAGCCTTTTTGGTGATTTTCCATTCAGGTTATTTCTGCAAAGACATCTCTTTTGGTGAATCCTCCAGTTTTCAAATTCTTAACGTGGATCCACTGATTCATTCTGTCTTTTATGACTTAATACTTTTTTTTTTTTGTTTTTATAACGATGGTGCTTTACACCTCTTATCTAAGAATCTCCAGTAACTTTCTCTTAATTAGTTAATAAGCCACAAGTCAGCCCTAATGTACCTGACACCATTTGTCACCTCTTTTCTAAGATGACACATCCCACGTGTCCCCTCCTGTGTAAAGGCAGAGAAGTTGAGAAGCCGGGTCCCGAGCAGAAGAGCCTCGCGGTGAGCCCTGAGGCCACACCGGTCCGTGCCGGTGCCAGTGCCGGTGCCGGTGCCGCTGCCCTGCGGCGCTGCTGGAGCCCCGGGGGCCCGGCTCTGGTGGCACCTGAGCGGTGTCCCCTCCCCGGGCCTGCGGGGCGCAGTGCTGGCGCTGCCCTTTAGCACTCCAAACAAACAGGGGCTGTGGGAATGGGAGCAGCTTCCTTTTCCCTGCAGCCCGTGGGGCGGTGGCGGTGCCGCAGGGAGCGCGGGGAGCCCGGGGAGCCCGGGGCTGCAGGCACGGCGTGGAGCGGGCAGGGCACCTCCTGACCTCCCGGCCAGGAATGCGGCTGCCTGTCAGGCACCGGGAAGCCTTTGCTTGCTTTCTGCAGCTGAAGGTCGCCCAGGTTTCTGATGGGAAGAAACTTATAGCATAATTTTTATTTTCTCAAGAGTGTTTTAAGAGGGGACATGCCAATGACATGGTGTAATCACCAGAGAGCTTTGGAGAGCGGCTGTTCACTCACTGGGAGTGCAAGGGCAAAGTGCTGGGATTAGTGTTTCAGTGTGCCACACAAAGCACGAAAGCTCACTCCTGGTCTTAGCAGAACAAGACCATAATATTTCAAAATAAAATGTTGTAACAAAGAGGGAGATCTCTAAAACACTTCTAAGTGTGACTAATCTCTCAAAAAATAAAAATGTGCTCCATTTCTTCCTTACAGGGATGTGATTCCCTTGCCATATGGGTTCTGTACCTATGTACAAAGTCAGGTCCCAGTGGGTGAGTCTTGGTTCAGCTCTTGTGGTTGGTTTGTGCCATCCTGTCTCTTGCCCTTTGGGCTGTCAAACCTGGAGCCAGATTTGCTGCCATTGTAGGATGAAAACAGAGCTGTGTGCTTTGGAAACTTTGCTCAGTGGAGATTTGGAAAATTTCCTCAGTGACCCACTGCCAGTCTCGACTGGAGGAAAGCCTTGTGGGGAAGCCATTCTTCCCCGGGTGCCTCTGTAACCCATTTCTTCATCTTTACTGTCAAGAAACTGTGACATAAGTAAAGGGATCCATTTCTAGCTCCTTTTTCAGCAGAAAAACCTTCCCTCTGGGCCAGTATCTGATAATGTGTCATGGCTACAGAACAGCACAGTCAGACTTGTCCCTCCAAGCACTTTGGAAATGTCAGCCCTTCTGAAAGTCCTTCTTTGCAGAAATATCCATGGCCAAGAGGCAAACAACCTGATTTGAATGGAAACCTACTGAAGAGCAAAGAGAAGGAGCAAGAGTCCTGGCAGGAAAGCATCTTATCCTTACTAATCAGCTCCCTGAAAAGAAGTCTGTCTGACTGTTTTAGATATTTCAGTTTTCCTATGAGACAGTCAAAATCTAAATATTAGGGTTCAAAAGTATATTCTTACTTATGCTGGTGTAAACCTACTGCATATTGAACAGGTTCATGGCTTTGCTCTGGATTAAATCCAGTGTAACACTCAACAAGCTTTGACCTTGGTCTAATTTAATTAGAGAGATTTTAGGGGCAGAGGCCTGGTTTGTAACTGCAGACCAAAGATCTTCAGCTCTGGCAGGATGTCCAACAATATCTATGGAAATGTAACAGCTCCCCTGCTCTGCTGCAGGAAGATCTCCTCTTCTGTGTTTTAACAGTGTGAGTGGTGGAGAAGCCACCTCAGTTCCAGTTGTGAATATCACTTACAAATAGAAATTAATGTCTTATTTCTCATATTAATTGAACTACTTGGGGCTTAAATAACCTGAATTTCAGGATGCTTTCTCCTGCAAGAGTGAAAAGCTAATCCAACTCGCTGCCAGTGTTTTCTGGATTTTTTTCCAATGCTGGTATTGTATTTTCTTCTAGGCTATTGGAAAAGAATGGTAAAAAGCTTGTTGAGCTAAAAGCACAAGAATATATCTTTCCAGGATACTTCCTAAACCTCCCCAAATCCCCCTCTCTTAAAAATGCTTTTTGTATTCTGTCTTTGCAGTGGTTTCAGGCTGTGGAATGCACCCACATAGATTTTTGTTAGTATTTCTCTCTCAGTATCATGAAGAACTCCCTGTAATGTTCCACAGAAGCAGAGGTGCTGACCAGGGTACATTGCTGGATCGGTTGGTTGCTCTGCTGTCGTGTGCTCCATGCCAGGAATGGTGTGTGATATGTGCTGGGGGGGTGAGTGTCCCTTTGCCTGGCACTGCCTGACACCAGTGCCCACACCATTCCCAGCTCAGCTGCACAAGGGGCATGGCAGCAATGCTGATTTGTTTAGGTTTGCTGCCTTCAGGAAAGGGCAGTGATTACATGGTAAACACTGAGCTGGCCTAAAATTTTAACATATATTCAATTTGCATCAAAAAGAGTTCAGTTGTCTGATTACAAAGTTGGAAGCACAGTTACAAAAGATGAGCTTAACTAGGAAAATCAATTCTTAAAGCATGCCCTTCTCATACCAAAGGATTAGCAGTAGTGTTTGTTTAAATGACCCTTCATAGCAGCCATCCCCACCCAGTCATTCCTTTTACTGATCAATTTAATGACAAATTGCTAAACTAGCAGCTTCAGGGAGTGCTGCTCACTTGGGAGGGTGCACAAGAAACTTTGCTGATGTTTGTTTGTCAGTCAGAAATAACTTTGCTCACCCTAAGATTGTCCTTGGGTTTGGTATCTAGGACATTAATTTTATGTTCTCCCCAGACAGCATGATGGAATATGAACCATCTCACAATGTTTTTCACTTTAAAGTAGATAGGAGCAGCTGCAGACATCTCTTTGGTAGAGTTTTGGGAGAAGGCTGAGAGGTGGTTTTCCAGGATGACCAGGACTGGTGAGAGACCTGCTGGCTGCAGGGATGTCTGTAATGCTGTGGAGGTTGTGCTGTGCAAGTTAAAGACGATTTAAGACACAAATCTTCAAACCTGTGCAGGAGTGTACATCTCCACTCAGCTGGCACATGAACATCCACATCTGCTCTGAAACAACATCTTGTACAAAGCAGAGCAGCTCTGTGACATCTCCATGTCTGGTGAGAACTGAGGGTCTCTTAGGGGGTGGGATGGGGGCAGAGGTCTCACGCTCACAGTAGGCACTTGTGTCTGCCCTGCCAGCTGCTGGGCAGGAGGAGAGACCTGCACCTTTCCTGTGCTGACCAAGCCCTACCTGTTACCTCTGCAGTTCAGGAGTGCCCACCCAGGCTGTGAGTGCTGAGGCTTTATGGCTGGGGGAGGTGGCTGGGGACCAGTTCAAGGTGCCAGTGTTGCTGTAGTGTATCACCTCTGGCTTCTCACGTGTCCAGACTCTGTTCTGGCAGAGCCATCACTATGTTTTTGTACTATTTTGTGATATTCTAAATGCCAAATTGCTTTTAATACAGACAGCTCTGAAAGCAAACAGCCTTCCAGGTGCCCTTCACCTTGCTCTGGGCAGTCACTCAGAACAGGACATTCCTTGCCCCCAGGGAGGGAGGCCCAGAGGATCTGCCACATCTTTACACATACAACAAAGGTGGCTGAGTCAGGAACTCTGATCCTCATGGAAAGAGAGAGCTCCTTCAGATGCAATCTCCTGAAGTCCTCAGTTACCCTTTGAATGTCTCAATTGCCCTCTCTGGACTAGTAAGAATGCTGGGAATGGTTGGGCTGGGTGGATCTGCAGCTTTGATCCTCAGCTGGAGATTAGGAAGTGTTGTCCCTGGCTGGGTGAGACACACAGGGAGGCACAGCCCTGAACTCTGGAAGAGTTCATACCTGAACTTTGCATCCAGGCCCAACCTGTCCTGCCCGGACGTGCTCCGGGAGAGAGTTTGGTCAGTGCCTGTAGGGCTTGGGTGGGGGTAGGGGTGAGGAGCTCTTGAATAAAATGATGATGATGATTAATTATTATTTCATAATGAGGGATTATCACAGGCTTTGCAGCTAAATAACCCAGTACTTAGCATTTCTGTGCTGTGGCACCCTGCACGTTCAAAGCATTGTACAAACAGCAATGAAATTACTAAAATGAAGAGATTATTTAATAGCCCATGTCTTTGCATTTCTCAGGGAAGGGTGGGGAGGGTTTAGAAATTTGCCCTCGACATTACCATGCCATCACATTCCAAGATTGTGGCTCATGTTGCCAGGCCTGTGATGTGCTTGTTTGGCTTTTATATTTGGGAGACTGTAGTTATGAAAATAAAACTAACAGGCTCACAGGTACAAGTGCTCCGCAGCCTTCCCCCGACGCCCTGCCAGGGACGGATGGGTGGAGAACTCACAGCTCTTTGGCCCAAGTGCCATAAGATGTCAGCCTGGTCTTAAAATCTCAGACCCTCCAAACATATTTTGACCCAGCACACCCTGCTCCCTCTGTGCTGCAGAAACACCCCATGCTGCCAAGTGGTATCAGATTATCTCCAGTGATAACACTGGGATCCCAACTCAGTGTCCCACTGCCTGTTCTCACAACTCTCAGGCTGTTGGTTTTTACGGACAACCTCTATTTATCATTCCTGTGCTTGCCCTATTTTGCTGTATTCCTGGTTGTCTTAAAGGAAACAATATTATGGCTTTTGTTTTTTAACCACAATGCCGCTTGTTATAGCGGCAGCATCCTCCCTTCTTAGATACTAACACCCTAATGGGGTAGAAGAGCTTTAGGGTATTCCATGAAATAGTTGTATGGACCAGCTGTGGGCCCCATGTTAGCAATGTACATCTGTGCAGACACCCTTTTTCTCAGCCATGCTGGTCTACAAAGATATTAATGGAAAAGACGCTCCCAATCTGCAGCTCATTTGTTTCTGTGAGCAGCTAAGAGAAAATTTTAAATCTCTCTGTAAATAACAGAGAGAATTCTTCTTGTAGACGAGGTGAGCTTTACTGGTGTATCAACATCTTTAAGAAAATCTGGCTCTTGCTCTTGTGTAGACTTGATAATCTATGAAAAGTAAGAGGAAAATATGAGAAACATAAATGTGGTCCCGTGGCTGGTGATAATTATTATTTTGTTTTGATTTATCGTTCACAGGAATTTTTTTATGAGAGCCTCACAGGCATAATTCTTTCTCGTGCATAGTTTATTTTTTGCCAAAACGACAAGAGGACAGGATATTTAGCAGAATATGTATGATGGGTGGGTGGAAAGCAGAGAGGATTTGGACTCATGCCAAACATGGAGAAGGCGAAAGAATGAGAGGAACCCAGCTCATTGCAGCAGTGTGTTGCTCCTTATCTTGGCACGGAGCGTTTGCCTGCAGTGGCACTGCTCAGCCCTCCTGGGTGTGTTACAGGTGTGGGGCTGTGCTCCTGCCCAGCTGCAGAGGGCTCTGCAGCCATCACATCACTGCAAACCCCTCAGTGATCCAGGCGTGCACAGCAGGAGTTTAAAAATATAATCTTCCTTCTGGCATCTGAGCCCTTAGGATATGTTTGGTTTGCATTTTGAGGTGTTTCCCAGTAACCATGAAGAGCAGCAAGGTGCTCTGCTGTTCAGGGTCTTGAATGCAGCAGCTGAGCCTTGGGACAGAAAGGAGCAAATGCTGTGGTGGCTGCCGAAAAGTCACAGGGGTTGTCACCCAGCAGTCGGGCAGGACAGAGAGCTGCCAGATGTTATAAAGTAAGCACAGACGTGGCCATGGTGATTTTCAAAGGGCACTGCTAGGTGCCAAGTGTTTTGGAAGGGCTGTTTCTTATTTTGAATATTAAGATGGAAGATTTAAGTTTTGGGAGTGCTTTTGAAAATATTCCACTTGCATTTTAGCAGAGTGCCAGCTGTCAAGAGCAGGAATTTGTGAATAAGTTGCCTCAATGCCAGGTGAAGACTCAGCTTTCCAACCGTATCACTGTGGCTACAACTTCTCACCTCGAAAAGGTCTTAATCCCATGTACAGGGTGCATAGGCACTTATGGGATTTATGTATGCAAGAGAATTGTGAGGCCTGCCCCTACTTGCAAAATAAGAAGGAAAAACTTATGCTCAGCTGACCTGCTCCCTGATCCCATAGTGACCTCAAATCCCTGCAAAATGGACATGTTCATTAGGATTACTGAGCCAGCCTTTTTGAGAATGTGGTTGTTCAAGGGGTATTAATAAAATGCTCTGCAGGAAACTAATTACATTTTGAGCCTGTTAGTAGCTTCTGTAGAACATCTTGTATTGCTCCCATTGCAGACCAAGCACAGAGTTTCCAGAACTCTTGTATACCTGACCCCAAAGAGCGTTCTTACCTCCACAAGAATAGTTTTGGAGTGGGAACTGTGTCCTGGGATGGCCTTAGGGTTCCACTCAGGCTCTGAAAAGGGACCAGCATGGAACAGTGAGGAGGGGATTTGGCACTGGGTTACAGTGGTGGGAGTGATACTGGGACCTGCTCCATACCCCTTTTAAAAAGGGAGATGGGGGAAGATCAGGGTACAAGGAAGATCACAAACAGTTTTTCAAGCTGAACAGTGTGAAATATTTAAACAGCTCAGTCCATCTGGCTTACCAAAACAAAGTCTGAGAGGTGACTTGGCTACAGTTGGATGAGCAACACTTCAGAGGAAAAATACCAAGAACTAAAGGCTGTTTAATCAGAGTGGAGAGGCAGAACAAGAAATTGGCTGAAAGTTGAAGCCAAATAATTTTAATATTGGGCACTTTTTTCCCCTTTTCACCAGTGAGAATAATTAATCATTAGAACAAGGTTATGTGTATGTTTTTGTGTTTCTTGCTTCTTCACATCAAGAGGAGGTGCTATTCTGAAAGACAAGCATCGAGTGGCCAAACACTCTGTATAAATACCAGGGTGAAAGGCTGAGATAGGGAAGGGTTCTTATTGGAGTCTTTGATTCTTTCAACTGATTCTCTCTGACTCGTTGCCATCTTCTGAAACATCTCAGTGCTCCACAGCTGTATTTCAAAGGCAGTGCATGGGTTTAAGATGGAAAGAAATGCTGCTCAGCCCTCCGTGAGGGCTTGGAGCACTGAAGCCCAAGCGGGCACGACTCTGCCTCGCAGAGATGGGAAGGCACTTGCACAGCTGTCCCGCCTCAGAAATTCCTCCTGATTCTGCAGGGGTCAGTCCTTCACTCAAAAATGTGTTTCTGATTAGATTCTGCCCCCTTGCAGATAACAGTGCAGTCAGTGACAAATCTGGGGGCAGAGAGGCTCTTGGAGCAGCTACCATGCATTTGCCTTCCCCGGGCTGACACAGCTCATCTGGTTTAAGTTGGGCATGGCAGCGGGCACCGGTCCAGCCCGGTCCTTGGGGTGTGCAGGGCTCCTCTGAGCCAGCCTGGCCACTGCACCAGTGAAATGATCCACTCTTCTCTCAGTGATACAGCACTTACTTACACTGACTGATGCCCGGGCAGGGCAGAGAGGAGAACTCTTCCAGATAGCAGTGCTTTTCCTCTGCAGCCAAATCACGTACTGGACTGAGCATTGCAGAAAGAAAGGGCTTTATCTCAGAGCTCTCCATCTGATATTTTATAAACCATGCCTGAGCCCTCTTAAATGGGGCAGAAAAGCTTGGCAATGACACTTATGAAAGGCAGCTGGGCCCAATGAGTCTTTTACTCTCTTTTCTGGGAGAAAAGTCTGCCTTGGACAGCTGTGGATGGAGGAATTGATGATCCTGCAATTAAGACCCTGGTTGAAGAACTGCGTGACCTGGATTCAATAGGTCAGATCTTATGTCTGGCCCTGGGCCAACTGCTGTGATTTGTTATGCCCCTGTTTTCCTGTTGAAAAATGGGAATGGCAGGATGAATTTGTCTGGCAGAGGTACAGGGGGAGAGGTGATGCAGGGTGCTGGGTTATAAAATAGAAAAACTGAAGAGTTCTCAGGAAAGCAAAGTGGCAGGCTCTGCTCCAGAAGGCTTTTGGGAATCCCAAATCCAGCTGGCACGGGGAGCAGCTCCAGGACAAGGCAGACTGGCAGGTCCCAGGCAGGCATCTCTGCAGAGCCCTGCCTGAGCCCACTCGCTCTTGCCAGCGGCCCTGGGTGGTGATCCCAGGAAGGCGGGGGGCTCAGGGGCCGGGTCTGTGCCTCAGTCGGTGGGTCTGGGGCAGGCACAGAGCCCTGGGCTCCTGCAGGCCCTGTGGCTGTGGCACAGCGAGGCAGGACACGGAGCCAGGAGCCGGGGCCGGCAGGAGCCGGGGCCACGCTGCCTTCCTGCCCGCGGGTCGGAATGGGAATGCTTTGGCTGGGCACTCCCTCCAAAACGCACCGGCCAGCCCTCCACGGAGGAGCATTAGCATTCCTGCACCGCTCTTCCAGATCCTGATCAACTCTCAGATGTATCATTCCCACTTCATAGCACTCATTCTCTTTTATTTTTCATTCACAACCAATTTTATCTGGAGTTTAACCTCAGAAAGTTGCCAGTTTTGTTCTAATTGCAGGTGACTCTGAGCCAAAACCTCAGATATTATCATGTGTGAGCGGGTGGGAAAGTCAACAGGGAGAGCAGCACACGGGCTGCTGGACCTCAGCACCTCACCCTGGGCAGGCGTGGGGCTGGCAGGCAGGGCCTGGGCTCTGACCCTCCTCTGTGCCCTGAACGCCGCTGCAGAGCCAAGCTCCCCTCAGGTTTGGGCCACGGTATGAACACTGTATTTTTATGCCTGTATCTTGCCCCGCAGGAACAAAGTTCTTTGAATATAAGCCCTCAGATAACCCAGTATCAGGTGCAGAGAGAAATTAAAGGCAGGGAGGTATGGAAGAGACTGCCGAGGAAGTGAGACAGAGAGTCTCTTACAGGAGGAGTAAACTGGGAGCTGCAGTCACGTGCAGTCAGGTCACACAGGCTTTCCATATCGATTAGCCTGAATTCCCAGTGGCTATTCTCAGTATCCTCTGTCCCTTCCCAGCTGTCTCATTTCCTGGTGGATTTTAGTTGAAGTGTTTTAATCTTTTTTAATCTCCTGTACTTCCCTGCTTGAAGATTCTTTCCTGCCTCTGGTCAGGGATGCTGACAAAGCTCTCTGAACCATCAGTTCCCCAGTCTTTCCCTGCAAGATGACAAAAGTTTGTTGAAAGCATCAGGGTGGTTGATGCTGTTTTATTTTCAGCCTTCATCATGGGAAAAAACGATCATGGAGAAGTGCATGGAGCGTGTCTCTGGTGGTGACTAATGACTATTAGGCCCTTATTGCTGTCAGGTGAACTAGTAGCCGAGCCTCAGACATGTGGTCATTGTCAAGAGGAATTTTTGACTCCCCTCTTAGGAGCACCTCCTCCTCCACTCCCCAGCCATTAATTACTTCCACCATCCTTCCAAACTGCCAAGGAGTGAGGAGCAGCAGAGCTGGAGATGAAAGGAAGCAGCGGCTGCCCCGGTTTCCAGGTCTTTCAAATAACCAGTCTGTAATAACTTCCACAGCCGAGGGAAATGGGCGAGCAGTGGGAGGAAGGTCAGCGCGGAGGGGAGGAAGGCTCTCACGTAGCAGTGATGTAGTGGCTCCTAATGGAAGAAACCTGTGGAATTAATCAAGCGCCGTGCCTCATTTGTTAATGACAGCACGCCCAAAACGTGCACCAGCCCGTCTCGGTGGTGGGCAGCTGAGACCCTGGGAGCCCTGCCAGGCTGCCCCTGTGGGGATGGGGGTCTCAGCGTGCCGGGCGAGCTCTGTGGCAGTGGGTGCTGAGGGTGCTGGGTGACACCTCGTCTCCCCCGCGGGGCTGTGCTGACCTCCCATGCTTGGCTTCCAGGCTGTCATGCGTGCAGTTGGTCACGCTCGGTTTGCCCCCGATTAGCGCGAGGATGGAGCTGACGCTGTTCTGGCTTGCTCGGAGCGGCAGCTCTGGGGAACCAGTTAAGGCGGTTTGGGCCCAGCTTCCATCTGCTCGCCCCCCACACACGCTCCAGAGTTTGGCCTTGATTTCAGGGGCCAGAGATGAGCAAGAATCAAAGTGGAATAATTACTGGTAGTGCAGGGGGCACGTCCCCAGCCCCTCAGCCCTGGGCTGCCTCCACAGCTGAGCGTGCAAGGCGAGATGTGCTGGGAGAGCAGTTCTCCTCACACCCCAGGGAGGGCTGCAAGCAGGCAGAACCCACCACACCTTCTTGGTTTGTGGGAGGAATTGCTAACAGGGTTTTGGGGAGCATTCAGTGTTTGCACCCCCCAAACACTGTCTCTCCTTTGCACGTCCTGGGGGTGGGGAGGTCACCCAGAGCTCCTGAAGGTTCCTGGGCGTTGGTGTCCCTGTAGCCAACCAGCACAGGGGGTGTGTCTGGGCTATTTGCACCCTTGCACCCTGTACCATTGCTCCCGGCTGTGCTCTCCCCTCTGGCAGTGAATAACTGCTGGCAGTGTTGCTGAGGTTCCTGGGGGACTGCTCTGCTCCTGCTGAGGGCAGGCAGAGAAGCAGAGAGGGGTCTTGGCATCCTGACCCGCCGGTCCTACCACGCCGCTCCCTGCCCTCGGACACGGACGGAGCTTTGGCTCTGTGTGTCTGAGGCAGTTAAGGGGTCAGGCCTGTGTGACTCCACAGAGGATTGCAGATATGAATGGTTAGCAAGTAATGAGTCTTCTCAGATATTATAGTCTTCCTATGTGTATAAAAAATAATGTACAGTCTTGTTATAGGAAACATATGCGTCCTTTCTCCAGAGGCTGGGCAGATTTCTGTTTGAAGAAATGACAGTCTGACCACAATGCCAAGCCCCGCGTAGGATCACATTACACCCAGGAGAAGGGCTGAGTTTTCTGAACCTAAGGCTCTTTTTAAGCTCCAGTCCCCTTCAAAGGAGTGCAGCTGCACACTGCCTGATGGGGAAGTGTCTTCAAAATATCTGTGAGGTCACTGTCTGATCTTGGATCAGTCATTTGCTGCCCCATTTGTACCTCAGCTTCTCTGCTGGTAAAATCACAATGATACCTATTGACCTTTCAGACACTTTTCAAGATCAGTTGCAGAAAATGCTATGGGGCAAAACCACAATGTAAAAAAATGCAAAAGGGTAGGTTTTCTGTGCTTGTCAGTACTCCTGATTCCTCTTTAGGTAACTATTAATTGATGCACTGGACTATGAGCTTTGAAAAGTCACATGATTGGAAATGATTCCTCTGCAAGACCAGTGCATGTGGGGATTCTTTCAGAAGCACCTTAAAGCTCACTTATTTGTGGTACAAACATGACTGTGTAATGCTATCACACTTGAAAAGCTGAAAGTGAGATGCAGTGGCTTGGGTTCATATTTCCCAGGCACGAGAAATATCAAGAAGTAGACAAACATCCCATCTGAGGACGAGGGGAGGTGCTGAGCTCTGAGCTCCATGAAAACTTGGCCTTTAAGAGCCAACCAAAAGCCTGGCAGCATCCCTGGCACTGTGATAACCCTGGGCAGGACTGTCGAGTCCTTGGAGCTGGGCCATGTGCCAGCAATGGGGCATCTCCAGTCACAGCCTGCCCTGGACCAGCAGCTCATGGGCCCAGAGCCTGGGCATTTGAGGGGCACCAGGACCCCTCCAAACTCATCCTGGGCTGGTGCTGCAGCATGCAGGGCTGCACCCACTCAGAGAGGAGTCTTCAGAGAGAGGCAAAGGTACCACGTACCTTTTACTGCGATAATCTCAAGTTGTGCTCTAGGCAGGTAACGTGAAAATGTGAACAGCCACGGATTCCCCTTGTGCACAGCCTGCTCTGACTGACGAACCTGACACCCCGGGATTCTTTCATAATTGGCTGGTGCACATATGTGCATCTCAGAGTGAGCCCTTGTGCTTTTTTTCTTTTTCAGCCCATGATAAATTGAAGTCTTTAGTCCCATTAAAGTATTAAATTTTAGCTAAGTC
Organism: Lepidothrix coronata; assembly: GCF_001604755.1. NCBI lineage: Eukaryota > Metazoa > Chordata > Aves > Passeriformes > Pipridae > Lepidothrix > Lepidothrix coronata. Next base: position 584,711 of record NW_016690231.1, read on the forward strand.
CTTAATTAAACCCTTCTTGCTTTAATTAAGGTATTAAGGTTTAATTAAAAAGTTAACACATTGGCAAAATCTCCTTTCTCTTCTGCCTTAACTGCACTGGAACAAGTTGTGGCTCCAGATGTGATCTGATGCTATAAAATCAGGAGAAGCCTCCTGATGCTTTCCCCATGCACGTGAACAGGCTGCAGTGCACGCCAGCACTTGCCAGCAGAGCCCTGTGACCAACTGCTGTGTCCAGGGTGGGTGTCCCAGCAGAGCCCTGTGACCAACTGCTGTGTCCAGGGTGGGTGTCCCAGCAGAGCCCTGTGACCAACTGCTGTGTCCAGGGTGGGTGTCCCAGCAGAGCCCTGTGACCAACTGCTGTGTCCAGGGTGGGTGTCCCAGCAGAGCCCTGTGACCAACTGCTGTGTCCAGGGTGGGTGTCCCAGCAGAGCCCTGTGACCAACTGCTGTGTCCAGGGTGGGTGTCCCAGCAGAGCCCTGTGACCAACTGCTGTGTCCAGGGTGGGTGTCCCAGCACACTGGGATGGGGCAGTGCTCCCAGCCTCTCCTCCAGCTCCCTTGCCCTGCTCCGTGAGGCAGAGCCTGCCCGAGCCCCCACGCTGGGCACGTTCCCCAAAGCACTGCAGGGACAATCCACACAGACCATGGGACAGCCACTGAGTCACGTTTGTATTGCTGGGTCTTGTCTTTAGGTGTGTTTTGGTCCCTGGACTGGTGAGTCAGATAAATTCCAAGAAAGACATTCCCAAACCCAAACCCTTGTCCCCTTCAAAAACAGTTTGTTGCTATTTGCTTGGGTGCACCCAAGAGCTTGGCTTTGCTTCAAGCCCTGGAATTATCAGGCACAATTTTGTGTTATAAGTGGCATATTGGAACTAGGCTCTTGGCTGTGACAAAGACCTACACTTGGAGCAGGGAACGAGGGCCTTCCAGCTGGCCCTGGACAGCTTTGTGCAGCTCCCATGGAGGTATGTGTGGGAGTCACCCTTGGAGGAAAATCCCATCCTCAGTGTAAAATTAAAAGCAGAAGAATTTTTAGCAGCTAAAAAATCCATTCTAGAAAGTGGCAAGTAGGTGTGAGAATCTGCCTTGTAAGAAGTTCACTACCTGAAAACTAGAGCAAGTTGCAAGAGCTGAGATTATCCACCAGGACATGGCTGGCTCAGTTCCAGGCTGTCCAGCAAGAAGCCCAGTGAGAGAATACACTGGAGAACTTGTCTGAGCAAATGTGCTTTTCTGGACTTGCTGGTACCTTGCTGAAATCAAGTATGGACTCTTGTCACCTCAGTGCCCATTGCCTTGATTGTTTCAAGGGAAGGTGAAGCGCTTGGGCACAGAAGGCAAAAGCACTGTACACCATGTAGTCTTTCAGTCATGTTTCACTTAAATCTTCCATCAAAACCTGCATACTCTGACTTGTCAAAACCAGCTCATCCCAGCTGTCATTGCAAAAGCGCCTTTCCTCGAAGCAGAATAGAATTGGCAAGGAGAAAACTGCATTTTTAATAGGTTGCATTTCTCCAGAAGTTCTCTTCCAGGGACCTCCAAGATCTCTGCTATGATAATGACACCCTTGCAGGTCATATGGTAGTACCGTGTTTTCAAGTCAAGGAAACCAAAGCTCCCACGTAGAGCGAGCTACCAGCAGGGCCTCAGTCTCACAGGTCTCAGCTCCCAGCATGTCATTGTCACAGGGACACAGGGACACAGGGACAGGGCTGCTGTGTGCAGGGTGGGCAGCAGGGGGGTTCTCCCCATCGTGGGTGATCACCTCACCCTTCAGGGAAAGGAATTGCAGGGTCGAGGAGGTTCTGGTCAGATGTTTACTGACAAAGTACAAATCTGTGTGGCCTCTTCTCCACGGGAGAACTCCTCAGCTGTGGTGCAGTGTCCTGTGTCATCTCTGTTCTCAGTGTGTGTGAGAACCACTTTTACACCCTCTCTGCATAGAACAGAAGGCTGACAGAAGGGCACCCGTGCTTTGCCCTCCTACAGCACAGGCAGCTGCTTGAACAGCGGCCCTACAGCCCCTGCTTTGGCCAGCGGGCCGAGCATCTCCCTGCCCTCGGCTCTGCCCGGTTCACTGTGCCGGGCTGGGCTCCGCGCCCCGCGGGACGTGCACACCCGCTGCCCCCGGCACGGAGCAGCGGCTTTGCCTCTGAGCTGGGCACGGAGCGGGGCACGGAGCTGGGCACGGAGCGGGGCACGGAGCGGGGCACGGAGCTGGGCACGGAGCGGGGCACGGAGCGGGGCACGGAGCTGGGCACGGAGCGGGGCACGGAGCGGGGCACGGAGCGGGGCACGGAGCGGGGCCGGCACTGCCCGCGCGGGGCTTGGCCGGCGGCTCTGGGGCCGGGGGGATCTGACACCCCGTGTAGTCACAGCGCTCGCCGCGAGGTGTCCCCGTGCGCTGCGCCACGGCCACGGCGGGGATGGACGGGGATGGAGCGGGCATGGAGCGGGCATGGAGCGGGGATGGGGACGAAGCGCGACCGTGCCAGGGGCTGCCGGGCTGTAGCTGCTTGAACACGCACGGGCACCCCGTGTGGAGCAGGCAGAAATAGTTCTGTAGCTTGGTAGAACAGGAGTTAAGCCGAGCCCCCATCACTTTAATGCCAGGCCTCTCAGCACTAGGAAGTGAGTTTGTTTCTTTCCTAAATAACTAGAATTCATACGGAAACATGTTTAAGTGCTAGCAGCAGCCCTGGGAGCCCAGTGGTGGACAGCAAATGAGAAAACAGGTAGCTAAGAGCATTTGGAGGCAGAAATGAAACTGTGCAGCCCATCAGCTGGTGATCTGTGATAACCAGCCCAGCAGCTCATGGTGAGCTTGTATCCACCTTTGTGTATCTGTGCTGGAAAAAATGCCTGGATAAAAATCCTGTTGCTTGCAGGCTGCCTCTGGCTCATTAAGAGAGTGATGGCTAGAGCCACAACAGGAGGGTATTTCACAGGTCTCAGCTCTCTGGGGAGAGGAGAAGGGCTGCCTGAGTGTGCAGGCTGCAGTGCAGTGCTGGGCACTCAGGGGGAGGTGCAAGGGCTGCTGCTCTGCACTGCACATCTGGGCACTAAGGGAGAAGGCAACCTGACACACAGCTTGGTGAATTCAGCCCAGGAAAATCTTGGTTTACTGTTCTGGAGAGGAGCTGAATGTTCAGGCACTCTACCTGAGTGTGAGCTAGAAAGATGCTCAGACTGTGCTGTCCTCTGCAGCAGCAGTTCCTGTGTGTGACTGCCTTGGCTTTCTCAGTGCCAGGAACTGCTGGGAGTTGGTCTCTGCCATAAACCTGGAGCATCTCCCGGCACACCACAGAGTTTAACCTGTCCCATCTGAAAGGCTCTTCCCTGTATCTTATCAAGGCTCAGGCAGAGCTCCCCAGGGCCCCCAGCAGCCCTCCAGGGGTGTCCCAGGTTGGAGGCAGGGACCGCACACCCTGCAGGCACCTGCCTGTCATGCTGAGGTGTCCGGGCACTGCGAACAGCCGAGAGGAACCTGCGCCTCTCTGCTCCCTCTTTGCATGGGATACATGTGATGACAGCAAGTGGGACACTTGCCAGGGTATGAAAACCTCTCATCCTTAAGGAAATAAGTCCCTGCGGGGAGCCATTCCTGAGGAGTGGGCAAGGCAGCTTGGGAAGTGAGTCCAGGAATGCAGGAGCCTGCTTGCCAAGGAAGGCCTGTCTGCCTGCTCAAAAGGGAGGAATTACTGGAATGTTTGGGGGATCCAAGCTATGTCATTGTGAGATGGGAACCAACAGGCTTGGGAATAAACCCTTAATGGAGAAAGGTTACAAACTACCCCTGTCCCTTCGGTGATCATGGCTCTGGAGGAGAAGAACCAAGATTTACAAGTGATTTGGGGCAGTTCAGTGAGTTGGGCACTCAACATCGAGGCTGCTTTAGAGGCCTGAGTTACATGATGGCACTCGTTAAATCACACATTTTATAGCATTTCTGTCAGCTCTTCTGCCCTGGCTCGCTGGAGCAGCTCTCCCAGGTGGAGGGGCTGTTGTGCCCAGGCCAAGGTGCTGGATGATGGACAGCACAGAGACCAAAGAGCCTTTTTCTGACAGTTTGGCTACACTAAAAAGTCTTTTGCCAGCATGTCTGTGTGACCTGAATTGTTCTTTGGCTTTTGAACTTGTTTGTGCTCAGTGCAAAGACTGCCTGTGGAAACTGGGAGGGACAGTGCCCTGAGAGCAGAGAGGGAGAGAGAGGGTGACAAGGGTGGGCACTGAGAACAGAGAAGAGAGACAGATACTCTCTTCTTCCCTCGGAGCTGGGAGCAGGAGAGAGCCTGGGAGGCACTTGGAGCACGAGGAGCCAGTCAGATTTTCAGTGAGCTGTGCATGCCAGGCTGCAAATATCCATGGGGGAAAGCAGTCATAGGGAATTAACTTCCAATGGCCAGCTTTGTACTACAAATTCCTCACTACAAGGGCTGTAATTGCCTCCAGTCCATAACTCACCGAACTTCTGCACTACCTGACGTCATCCTAGAGCTCTTTACCAGGAGATAGCAAAATTCCCAGACCTAAAGCAAACAGAGAAACAAAGTGATTCATTAATGTTTCATCAGGGATTCTCTGGCAGGTGACGTGGGATGTGAATTCAGATTCACAAATACAGTGATTTTATTACTTATATTAATTCGGTGCGTTACCATAATTCTACATAGAGATTCTATGGACTAATGACTGTAAAGATATACCCCAAATTATTTATCTTCTTGAGGTATTCCAAGAAGACTGTCTAACAAATGTAAAGTCTAGGCAAAAGGATGTGACCTCTACTTAGGAAAGGTTCACTCAAAGACTAAAATTCTTCAAGTCATGGCCATCTTGAAGCTTGTAGGGAAGGGATAAGAGAATGGAGTTTGAAAGAAAAGAAAAGCTCCTGTTTGTTAGTTTTATTAGGAAGGCATTTTAATGATAATTTTCTCCTCTGTTCTTTCACAGACTGATAAGAATCTCTTTTCTTCTTGTTTCTTGGAGGGCACTGGAAGGCATCATGGGTCAGCTAGACTGCCCTTTATCCTCTCCCATCCATCACAGTTCTGGCTGGTGATGGGTTCAAGGTGTTGCAGGTTTGAGATCCTAAGCAGTTCCTAATGCCTCCTCCACACTCTGAAGCTTGCCTTGTTTTTTCAGTAATCCAACCTTTCCCCTTCACCCACGAGAGAGTTTAAGACATCTGCTACCACAGGTTTCTGAAGAGAACAGGGAAACTGATAAAGAGTGTTCGTTGTGCTTTGATTTCCAGGGGAAAATTTCACCCTAGTAGTAGTGACACTGGTACATTTTTCTTAAAGGGTAAAAAGGAAGCATGAGAAATTCCACAAAAATAACTTACGGCTGTCTTTGGTACTGTTATACTGTTATAAAGGACAAACAGGGTACAATCATAAATATGCCCAAAGATTTTCTTTTTCGGGATCACAGATGAGACATGAATATTAAATTCCACCTGGTGCAGCCTGAGAACTTTAATGACTTGTGAATTGTCATGTCTTGCTATAAACCAGGACTGCCTACCGATTTAGCTCAAGGTATTTAGCTCAGTCTAAAGGGACTGAGAAGCAGCTGAGAAGGACAGTGTCAGCAGTGAGCACGGGGGTTGTGCAGCAAACCCCAGGGCTTCCCAGCGCTCCGTCAGGACAGCTCTGCCTTCGCTCCGGCACTGCTGTGACAGCACGGGCAGCCCGGGGGAGGACAGGGGGAGGAGAGCTCCCACGGGGGCACCTGGCAGCTCAGGAGAGGATATCAGCCCTCATTTGTTCAACGTTAAGCATCACACCCTTGCCATTATTTAACTTTACCTGATCTTTAGTGGGATAATTGGTGTTTAACATCTGTATTATACATCCTTCTTGAGAACGGTGTTGACAGTGCAGCCCTGACACAGCCTGAATGGCAAACACGCTGTGGGGTGCCCTGCCCAAGATAGAAATCTCTGATCTTTTCTCCAGCCAGACTTGCCTGTTTCCTCTCTGACTGAGGTGTAACTTCTGAGTGAGTTGAGAAACTAAGGGGTTGCTGTTGTAAATGTGATCAGACAGAAACATGTGTTAAGCAGGGAGAGCTTGCCAAATAGATCCTTATGCCACTGCCTTGAACTTAATGACAGTAAGATTATAAACTTTAATCCCCCACACTGCAGGGTGACTCTTTTGGGACCAAGCATGCTACATCTGGATCCACCTGGTCCAAGGTGTCAGTGGGTGTCTGCAAAAGCACGGTTGAAGATTTTAAATGCAAACCATCATAGGGACAGTGATGTCAGAACTCCTCCCTGTTCCTTGAAACAATCCCTAGACACCAGGCTGCCGACAGTCGGATCTGGCAGGGTCTGAGCTGTGTGCTTGGAAAAGCTCCATAAATCTTGCCCGCACCTTTGGAGCACTCCTGGTCTCAGGCTGCAAAGGGAGCTTTCTGCAGGATCCCTTTGTACAGAGTTCGCAGACAATGACATTTTTGTCTTGGTTTTCATTTCATATTATTGCACCAGTTGTCCTGGATAAGATCATAAACTTGTCCTCACTGGTAATGTGCTTTCACAATGTCTGGAGGAGGCGAGAGGAGGTTAAAATTAATGCGACTCCTAGCGTGAAATTATTCATGGCTCAACACTTGTAATTACCAGGGCCAGTTTTAGGAAGCCCATGGTTATGAGGAATTTGATATTTTAAGACTTAAAACAAATGTTTTACAAGCTTTATCCTTTGCCCACTGCAGAAGACATTATGGTGTGGTAAGATCGCCGTGCATGTGCCCCATCCCAGCCATTCCATCAGCTGATCCCACCTGTCAGTCGTTCATCACCCACACTGCCCTTGGATAAGAACACTGCTGGGGGGGTCAGCCCAGCCACTGTGCTAATTCCCCACCAGAGCAGGGCTCCTGCAGCCAGGCCCAAGGCATCCTGGGCAAGGTTCAAAGCTTTTGGAAAAAGTCATCAGATCAGACCAATTAGGGCCTGTCTGCCCACACTGACAACTGTGTCAGGAGCCCCGTGCAGCCCATCCCTCCTGGGCATGCCCTGACCACTGCTGCCCTGGCTCCAGGCTCCTCTCCCATCTCAGGCGTGTTCTGACAGAACTCCACAGCAATTCCCCCTCATTCCCAGTAAAGCAGGAGCAGAGTTTGGCCCCGGTGCCATTTTACACCAAAGGGATTGGCTGTGGGCTGAATGGGGAGTGGGGCTTAATTCAATATTTAATCCATGTTCTTAGACCATGTATCATATTACCACCTTTTAATTCCCTTTGTTACTCCATGATTTGTTATGTGTTCTGGGGGACTCCCACACAATCCTAAGTGCTTCTGCAGCTGAGTCAAAGCAGTTCTGCTTTCACTGGAGCCCAAAATACCAGGGGCTCACAGGGCTCGTGTGGGTGCATTTTCACAGCAGGACTCCCGGCTCCTCTGCCCCACGGAGGGCAGCTGGGCTGGCCATGCCCCACACCCACCACTGCCAGGTCCTTCTTCCACCACACTGTGCCACTCTGTTTCCCTCTGCCACCGTTTTGTCCAGGGAAAAGAGATCTGTAGTTCAGTTTGTGTTAAGAAACTGTGGTTGCGTCACTATCAGGTAAATAAATATTTATGACAGCTACTGGACATGCATTTCCCTTCACATGTCCCCTTCACAGTCTTCTTACACTTTCAAACCAGGAAATGTGTGATTGTCTCAGACCTGTCTGTAAGTGTTAGTAGGTTGGTTTTGATATCCGTGTTCCAGGTTACCTGGATTCTTGACAGTCTGAAAAGACTCCCAAACTGCTTGGTGTGTCGGACTTCATTTGCTTCATGGTTGTGATTTGGGCTGTGAGAAGGAAACAGGTCAGAGCTGCTGTTCCTACTTTTGTGTCTTGGGGTCTTAGAGGGGATCCAGCAAGTTAGAATAGAGGATTCCTCAGTCTGCAATATTATCACCTGAAAGAAAATCCAGTTATATTTTGTATTTTCCACTTATACATGCAAAGTAAGTTGTTACTAAATGACAAAAATAGGGCAGTTGATCGTTAGTGATTGCAGCAGTGTTCAAGAGGTCCTCCAAACCATTATGTGGCAACTTCCTCTCATCTGGTCATACCCATTCATAATATACCCTATTTATAGGTATAAAATGCATGGGTTTAAGCATTTACACTCTCTTTAGAAATCATTCATAAATGAGCCCTTCATATGAAACACGGCCAGAATGATTCAGTGTTACAGCATCCCAGAGCAAGCCAGCATTTATGGAGAAACCACATCCACTGACAAAGTCAAGCCTTTGAGGGCTGCCTGGCTTTTCTGGCACGAAGAAGGAAGCAGGCTGGAGTGCAGAGAGCAGGAGCTGGGCACTGCAGCCAGTGCAGCAGAACAGCCCAGCTCTGCCCTGCAGGGCCCGGCCCTTTCTGGTTTGTAAATAAGAAAGTCAGTTGACCTGGAAAAAAACTCTTCTGTGTGTTTTTCAATTACTGCTCAGTTTGCCCCAGTGCAGGGCTCACACGTGCCCTGTGGTGTGTCTGGGCATCGCAGGAAGGCAGCAGAGAGCACAGACTGATGGAACTGGAGGAGAACCCAGCGCTGTGCCAGGTGTTCATTCCCCAGGGAGCACCACAGCCCAGCCTCTCCCCAGGCCCCGGGGCAGAGGCTCTGCCAGGCAGGGGCACAGGGCATTAGACACCGTGTAAGGCAGGGAATTAGAAACTATTTCAGAAAACGTGCCCCGCTCCATGAGGTGCTCCTGGGGCAGCCAAACAGCATCACTCAGAGATTTATGTTATTCTAGGAAGGACAACTCCTGGAAAGTTGAGAATATGAGAATATGAGCATATGAGAACCACACGAGCAGACAAACGTGGTCCCATCCAGACAGGCTGAATTAATGCCACGGCCAAGTGTTTGGATTTTAAAATGCCTCTCCCAGTTTCAGACTACCAGATGCCAACTCCCAGCTTTCCAGGAGCAGGACTTGACCCTTTGTAGGAGGACCTGTCAAGATCTCTGCTTTAATCATCACAAATGACCAAAAGAAAAATTAATCTGTCATACTCAGAAAAAAACTTTTGAGATCACCCCTCAAGGAGGATTGCAAGTAATCCCTGTGCAAAGGCCCTGTAAAGTGATCTCTTTCAAAATCATATGTATGAAATTAGTTATAATCTGCATGGTAACAACCCAAATTTTCAGCTTGACTGTGCAGGGCACAATAAGGAGAATCCAGATGGTTCTGAAGGGGGGTTGTACTCAGCCTTTCAGTTGGCCATGGTGAGGCCTTTGCTGCACCTCAAAGGCTGTCCCATGGAAATGTGCACAATAAATCCAGGGTGACTGTGTTTTCCTGGTAGAGCCTGACCCTGTGCCCTCTGAAACTTGTGACTAATCTCTCACTAATTGTAGTGGTATAGGATCAGCACTTCATAATTTAGAGCCTAATTTTTGTCTGCATGTAGGTGCTTTTACATTCTCAAAGTTATGAACCTAAATGTCAAAAAAAATGAGCCTACAGCAGGGACTGTTCAAGGAGCTTGCCTTTACAAGCAAGTCACCAGGGAGCTCTTTGATGCTCGCTGATCCTTTCAATTTTATGTAATTTAATAAAAGCAAACTTTTACTTAACATTCAGGGTACTGCAGAAGGACAAAGTGCAGTGTGATGGTGGATTTTTCTTACATAGGGCACCTTGTGTGGAGGAATCATATTGCAGTGCCCCAGGGAGCAAACAGCACAGCTCTGAGCTGGGATGGGCATCCAGGGACGTTCAGTAACAGAGATGCTGATGAGGAAGAAGGAATTTGGGGGCTATTCCATATGCACAAGACCAATGGATCTCTGGACAGAGATCATGGCCAGGCTGCCAAGTGTCTGGGTTTGCACAGCCCTGGGCTCCAGGCCCTGCTCTCTGCCAGCTCCTTCTCACTGCACACAGAAGTGGCAAGGAAAGGAGAGCTCTGTGTGACCCTGTACTGCAGAGCAGAGCACACCCTTCTGTCCTCGGGAATCATCCCATGGATGCACAGCTGAATCATGACATTGCTCTTCCCCAAGTACACAGAAGGACTATTATCTATGATAAATAAGTGCTTATCAGACATAGAATGGAGTTTTGGATGAAGTGCAAATCATCCCATTTACTTCTGTCACTGTCAAAAACCTATCCTCTAGACCAGCATCTGTGTTGAAAGAGAGACAAGAGAAGGCAAAGGATTGTAAAAAAAATGCAATCGCAACAACCTGAAACTGGGATAAAGGGGATCTAAACGAGACAAAATGGAGCAGCCAAACTGAGGACTTCAGAGGGCAAATCCACTTACTGGGGGAGGAGAAAAGACAACCTGTTAAGAAAAGAGCAAGTGAAAAGAACCTGTCCAGGAAAAATAAAATGCTATCAAATTTGTATGTAATATTATCAGTCAATTATAATAACATCGAGGGAGACTTCATAAAAGAGCTGATAAGATAGGTGCTCTGTGTGCTCTGCTGTCTGACTGGAGCACCAGCATTAAGTTTTTGCTAATGACCTTATCTCCTGTGGCCTAACGTCTCTGATAAGAGGCAAAGCAAATGCTGTGTTTTCTCCTCTTGTTTGCAGAGGGCAGGCAGCTTGCTAAGCTTGTTCCCTGTTCTTCCACAGTCCTCAAAAGTGGGCATCTTCCCAAGTGGAATGGAGAGAGGTGAGTGGCCAGCTCAGGATGGTCAGGTCACAGGTCTTGGGCCTGTCCCTGCTTCTGTCCCAGACTTGCTGGGAGACTTCAGCCAAGTCTGTCCATCCCCTTGCTCCTTCAGTCCCTTTAGCCCCCAGCAGGGACAGTTTCTGCAGTACCTGATGGCAACACTGGGGTCTTGCAAATAATACATCAGAGGAGCACTTGGGTATCAGAGCAGATCTTGTCCCCCCACTCTGAGAGCCATGGGATAGTCTGGCAAGGCTGCTGCAGTCCTGTCTGCCATGACCTGCTCAGCAACTGCAGGGAGAACCCAGGAGTTCTGCTCCCAACTTCCTCACTCTTGCATCACTGGAAATATTTTGTGTACAACCCTGTTAATTAAAACTTTACTAGTAGACACTTGAAGTAATGAAAACCAATACACACCTGCCAGGTCTAAAGACATTTTCTTCAGTGAAACTATTAGATCAACATACACTAAAACCTGGCCTGTAAATGTTTTGGCCCCAGGGCTTTTCTCATAGTACATTACAAAAATGTCAACCCAAGTTAATCCCCTCTAACAGTTGGTAGATATGGTTTATCTGATTGAAACAACAGGACAAAGGGATTTTACTGACTTTATTTTCATTATCATTAAAGTAAATGTTTTTGCATCACTGAAAAAAAAAGTTGTTGGAAAGTTATCTTGTGCTGTGGAATAGAAATTGTCCCATGCAAATCTTGATTCAATATTATTATACACTACTGTAAACAGCATGGTGTTGATTCAGAGAGATCAGGGGAAGGTGTATTTTGGTTAGTATGTTCATTTGTTTCCAGTTCCTGCTGGGGCAGTTGAGTTCCAGCTGCTGGCTCTGCTGGTTACACTCCCCTTTCCCTGAGCCTGCAGGCTCTCAGGTCAAGCAGCACTGCTGACATTCTGTGTTCCATGATGGTTTTCTCCTACTCCTTGGTTTGTAATCCCACCCCCTCCCACAGGAAAATACAAGTAATGAGAGAGTGAAACTTATCTACCTTATTTATAGTGGGCTGACCACTGAGTTCGTCCTGAGCATAAATTTAAATAGGTACATTCAGCCCTGTGCAGACAGGAAAATGTCACAGGTAGATGAAGCAAAGCACACAAACAAACCTGTCCTCAAGAGCTCTTTTAGGCAAGGCAAGTCCTGCACAGCACAGATCTTGCTAAACAGTTACCCCTTCTCACTTGACCTCATTTAGATAAAGGTATGTTACTAATGAATGGAAAATCCCACTCATTCCCAAAATGGGACGACAAGGCCATGGGCAGCTCTCTCAGGAGGAGCCTGTTCAAGCTGCTCTTGTATTTCATTCCACCTTGGGGTAGTTACCCACTCCTTGGCTTTGCTGCTGGCACAGCTGCACCAGGAATTAAGATGTTAATCCTCTCTTCCCATTAGCACTGGCCAGTGCTGAACTGTCTTCCAAGGCCTGGCACATGGGTGTTCCATACACCCCAGGGCAAGAGCCTGGCTTCCTCCCCAGTGAGCAGCACAGGCAGGTAAAACACAAAACATGTTTGCAGAAATCTCTGCAAAGCACAGGCACAGAGGGGAGAAATGGCCCCAGACCTCCTTTTCATGGCACTGCTTCTTGGCCCCATAAAAAGGGATCATTAGCTAAAATCCCTTGGCCTCCCAGGCTTATCTCTCTCTATAGGGCTGTATTTAGGAACAGAAATGGGATCTGGCAATTTTTAAAGATTCAGATTCCTTAATCATTCATGGTGGGAGAATGTCACTGAGTGGGGATCCGCACATAAGCCCCCAAGATGGGAAAATACAGGGAGCTTTTGGTTGCTAAGGAATAAATGAGGTTAAACAGAGCACATACCCTTTCCTCATGCAATGCCTGTCTGGTGGGAATGAGAAGCCCTGGGTTTGGTATGCAGTGGTTTGGTGTCTCTAGAAACATCTGGATGGCAAGACAGGACTGTGACTTTGAATATTGTTCTGCACATTTCTGGCTGTTTCCTCCCATCCTCTCCCCATGAGAATACCTCTCCCCATGATATGATGGGGGAATCCACCTTCCAGTGGGTTAAGAGATTTATTTCACAGCAGCTGTGACAGGATGTAGGTAGAAAGTACATGTGCCATTACAGGGCAAGGGAGCCCAGAGAGCAGCTGCTCTGTGCACACCTGCCCTGGGGACAGAGGGAGGGCAGTGATTTATCTGCCATGTCTGTGGAAAAAAGCATGGACCAACCAGGCACAGGCAGCCTCTCTTATTTCCCAGCTCTTCTAGAAAGGCTGTTCCCTACTCCCAGGCTCCTCCTTGCTTTGAGCCCATTGCAGTTGGGTTGTGCAAGATGTGAAGCCACAGTCAGTTCTCCATGACAGAGGGCAAGATGTTTAAATCCACTAGAGGCATCCAGATCCCTGCTGTGGAAGGCAGCCTCCTTCCCATGCCCATTTGGATACCAAACACGTGCAGCACTAAAGCAGGAACTTGGCCCATTTTGAACCCAAATGTGCAGATCAGATTTCTGCTTAAAAATCCTTAGACACAGAGGAAGAAGGCACAAGTGGCCGTGTGGGAACAGGAGCAGCAGTGCTCCAGCACAGCCGTGTGTGGGCCCTCAGCTGTCCCTGGTGGGTTTGTGTGGCTGTTCCCTGTGTGAGCCCGGCGGGCTCAGGGGGAGTCCATGCCCTGGTCAGTGCCCGTGGGCTCAGCTGCCCCGTGGGCTCAGCTGCCCCGTGGGCTCAGCTGCCCCGTGGGCTCTGCTGCCCCGGAGCAGTGACACACCCGGGTGGCACCAGCTGCAGCTCCAGCTGTGGGAACGTGCAGGGAGGCTCCAGCTGCTCCGGCCCGGGGAGGTGCAGAGCGACTCAGGACAGCAGCTCTGTGGGGCTGGTCTCTCTGAGAGCCTTCCTATCCCCCTTCCACAGTTCAGTGGGTTTGGACTTCCCTTGGTACAGCACCAGTGGATATGGAGCTCCTGAGGGAATCTGAGCTGTTTGCCAGGCTGAGGAAGGGGCAGGGCGAGGTGCACGTGGAATCCAAATGCAGGGTGAAATGAAAGGCAGTTTCTGGGAAATAGCTTGAGGCTGTGGCAGACACTCACCCAGACCTTCACAGACTGGGGTTTACTCTTCACCAAAGAGGTGTGTTTTGCAGCATCTCACACATCTCTCTGAACACAGAATATTCTCCACGCAGACTGAGGATGAAGAAGTCAGCCCAAGTCAGCAGAACTAAGTACACACAGAGGCCTTACCCAGTAGAAGGAGTCAAATAGGAGAATGGAAAGTAAGTTTTATTATAGATGGAATTAAATGAGCTAGAACTAAGCTTTCCAGAGACAGCAGGATCTGGCCTCCTCTCTTATCAGACATGCGTGCACGGAACAGGAGACAAAACCAAATTGGCACATGCGTGTAGATGGAGAGCAACATCAGTGCTCAAAATACATGAAACCAAAAAAATCAAATAGCAATAGTCTTTTAGTGACTGCAGAAGGGTTATATCAGGAACCCTGTCATTTAAAGTACTACAAAAAATAATTAGAGAGGAGCAAAGAGGCTCATTAAAAACCTGATTCTGTTTCTACATGTTTTAAGTGTTTGTTCTTATTTGCAAAACTGGAATACTAGCATTTTCAAAGGTTTATGAGAATGGGATTTATATCAAGAGCAAAGGGATTTTTCCATGTGCCAACCACTTAGAGAATCTTAAAAATAACTGGGAAGAACTAAAGAGATGCAAATATTCCAGATAAGTTTTCATATCAATGGTCACTTTACCTTAGTGAGGCCACATTTATAAGGCCAGGTAGGATTATTTTGTAACCTAAGACCAAAGTTATGGAAGGGTGATGGTTGGAGGTTTTTATTCCTGCCTTCTCCTTGCAGTTCAGCTGACAAACACTCAGGCAGCTGATAGAGAACAGAGCTGGCTGCTCACAGCACGTTCCAGAGTATGAACTGCAACCAAAGCCTGAAGGGTGGATGTTGAAGTGTTTATTTCAGTGACCTTAAGCTTTAGACTTTACATATAACCTTTGGTACACGTGTAATGGTGCACATGGAGGAGGTGCTACATCCTCTGATGAAGTTTTCTCCCTGATTATGATTTTCAGACTGGGAGCTCCCCCAGGCCGCAGAAAGGCAGCTGGGAATGTCTGAGGACAAGCTCAGTGGCTTCGGTTCCCTGTGCTCTCGGGTGCACAGTCCCACCCAGGGGACTGGGGGCTGCTGAGCACAGATGTGTGCACAGAGCTGAGTGGGACTGATGGTGCAAACAGCATCAGCTGCACCAGCACAGCCTGCCCCTCTGGGGCAGTGTGTGTGCAGCAGCAGCAGTCACACCAATCCAAGAACAAGTACAAGGAAGCAAAGGATCCCCTGAGAACCCCAGTGGGAGGCAGAGTTACACTGGGTTGGAGCAGATGGGGAAGCTGGTGTCTCACCAGGGAGGAAGGAACCATGGTATGTGGCCCAAATGGCAGTGCTTGTTTAGGGTGGGAACAGGGTGTCTGTCCTAAGAAAAGTTATAATGTGCACAAAAGCCAGCTAATCGTCACTAAATCTTTACTGTTTAGCTGTAACTCAGTTTAAAATCAGCTCCCTGCCAGCTGAGAACTAGAGATGCCTCAGTGTGCTTAGTAAAAAGAGAAGTTTGGATGGGAGGGTGGCAGAAACTCCCCCATCTGTTCTTGAACACAGGCTGAAGCCAGTTCAGAAGTCCACCCAGAGATGGCTCTTCCATAGCACGGGCAGGCTGGGTCCAGTGTTACTTCATGGGAAGTATCTGGGGTGCTGAGTCAGCACTGCCACTCCTGGTAGCCCTGAGTTTTCCATGGATGGTTCCTGTGGGCTGAACAGGACTTGTTTATCTGCTACAGCCCAGCCCAGCATGGCAGGATCTCAGGCAACATGAAAAATAAACAGGGGATTCTGGCAGCATGATGTCACTCAGGCCAGCTCAAACACTGCAGTCATGCCAAGCTGGGGCACTTAAGCAAATCCTTTGAATGGGTTTAAGAGACAGCTAGACATTTTTATGAGGAGAAAGGAGATTTGCCGATGCAAAGACAAAGCAAGGAGGTGCATTTGAGATAAACTTAAAGGGCCAGGCTCGTTGGGCCAAGTGGCCATTTCCTGCCTTGCAGTCCTTTGCTTCCTCACATCTCTTCCCAGAGGAGCCCCTGGACCAGTGCACAGCCACTGCTTTGGATGCACCTGTGGCAGACGTGGCACGGGGCACCACTGGCAAGAGAAACACTTTCCATGGAGGAGATGGCTCAGAGGGCTCATGTTTTTAGAATTTTGCTTGCGATGGACCAGGAAATAAAATCATGTTCCAATGCCAGATAATAATATTTTGAACCAAATGTTCAAAGTCCATAATGTAATTAATGTTATGAATTAGAGAAGCTGTGCTTAAGAAAACCCTAGTTTGGAATCAGTGTATAAAGAAACCAGTTGGGCAGGGGGTGGTTTGTGAAGTCAGACGGTCGCCGAGTGTCCCTTGCGTGCCAGGAAGGTCCCTCCCTGCTGCAGAGGGGCACTGCAGGTGGCTGATGGAAAGGAGGAAGGATTTGGTGTGTTACTGCCATTAAACTAGGATAATGCTCTAAAGCTGGGGTGTGACTGCAGTCATCTTTCTCTTCTTCATAAAGAGAAAGACACTTAAAACAAGGGAAAGCTTCCTCTAAGCACAGGGGATATAAACTTTATGTAGTGTAACTAACTGTTTAACCTCTGCACCCTCACCTGTCTGGAGACCAGTTCACACAGCAGCCATGACATGAAGGCCTCAGGCAAATGGTGTGTTGAGTGTCTGTGCAGGCTCTCAGCTGTCCACAGAACACCATGAGACACACAGAAATGGATTTGTGGAACAGGACAAATCTGCCAAGCCCCTGTCCTGGGACCTCTAGTGACCATCATTTTCTTTTGTAAGAATTTCTGATTACCTTTATCCACAAAAATTTGATGGGGAGGTAAAGGGAGACGTTTGAATTTTCATAGTTTTTCTTTCTCCCAAATGTTCTTACCTGGGCTTTTCTAACCATCACAAATCCTCCTTTGTAGATCTGAGGAAGCCATTAGCTGAAATCCAAAGAGGGTTTTTGATCGTGGAGACTGGGTTTTGTTCCTTGCAGAAGAAAAGTGATCTGCATCTCTTGTTCACATTTCAGTAATGTGGAGGACTGAAACAATATCCCCTCTTTCACCTGACTTTGCAAGCCACTGGTGCTGGTGGTAGTGGTTTCACAGGGCAACAACGAGGAACTTACTGGTGTTATTGGGAATGATGTGAAAAGGGGAATCTGCTGCAAACTGAGGTGCAGTTAGTGATGGTGTGCAACTGCTTCTGCTGCAGGCTGGGTGCAGAGGCACCTTCGCAGCAGGGACTGCAGTCCCAGAGCCTTTTGCTGCTGTTTGAGCCCACAGAGTCTCCCCAAGAAGCTGTAGGCAGATGTAGCTGGGGGAATTGCATCCCTCAGGAGTCCCTTTGTGTGTGCTCTCAGGTGTTGTGCCTCAGCCTCTGGGGTCTCTGAGCAGAGCTGCTGGGCTGTGCAGCCTGGCTGCCCTCTGGGTTGCAGGAGGACCTTTGCTTGGAGAGATCTCTTCCCCTCCCCTGGCCCAGTGCCATACCAGCAGGCTGGCAGGGTTTTTGGCACAGGCTGGCAGTGTGCTCATCCCTGCTCTTTGCTTTCATTTGGACTGACTTTTGCTAAAAGATCTGTGTTCAGCCCAGATCTGTCCTACAGACACTGAGTTGGCTGGAGTGCGGGAGGGAGCTTCCTTCCAGTTGCCAGCAAGCCTCTCTCAAGGAATAACATTTAATGGGCCGCTGTTATTGGTGGCCACTTCCCCCATCAGTGATGGGGAGCCACCAGTGAGAGCATCAGCTCCACAGGGGAGCATGGCAGGAACCCCAGTCAGCCAAACCTGACAAGCATTTAAACCAGATCCCTTTACAAATGGGAAGAAGTCATAAAATCTGCTGTGAAACCTTAGTCCTGGCTTCAGCTGTCAGTGCCTTTAGTGGCAAAAGTGCCCTGTCTTCATTATAGGAGCCTTTTACTCCATTGTCTAATTCCCCAAGGGACTGGGAGAAGATTGACCCCACAGTAGCACTTCAACTAGTAGCAGAGCAATAAAAAAGGGGAAAGGAATAAGAAAGAAATCCCATGTGCTAAACACCAGCCATTCTGCTGCTGGCTTTCAGCACAGGCAGGTGCTTATGGGGCTTTCATATCCTTTTTATGGGAGCAGTGCAGTAATGCTCCTCTTGGGATGTGCAGAGCCCTCAGCCAAGGAGGACCTGCCTGTACCTGTAGAGAGGAAAATAATTCCTACTCCTCAGTGACAAGCCAAAATTCTTCACAAGTATGTGCTAGGAATTAAAGACCCAGCCCTATTAAGAGCAATAAATTTGTACCAGGGATGCATTTGGCCCAATAGCAAGAGTAAGTTGACACTCTGGTGCTGCAGCCTCCTGCCAAAGGGGGAGAAAAAGTAACCCAAGTAATAGTAAAGTGATCTCAGAGGGGTTTTTCTGTAGCCTGGCTTTTGGAATAAAAGCCAAATTCTAGCCTTACCTGAGCCTCTCCAAAGATTCTTGAAGCTGAAATACTGTGCTTCGTTCATCACAAGCTGATCAGAAGTGTTTCTTGATGCAACACTCTGGGAAAGGAGTGGACAGAAGGAGGGAGAGGGATGGAGCAGGCACAGCCTGGCACGGGTGCAGCCCCAGCTCTGCAGGGAGAGCCGGGCAGGAAGGGCCCTTCCCTCTCCTGCTGGGGTCTCATCTGAACCTGCACCAGCTCTCCAGTGGCACCTGAGACACACCCTGACCACGGGGGCCTGGAAGAGCAGAGGCACCTCCTGGCAGTGTGGTGGGACTGGCTGCACCTTCCTCATGTCCCTGTGCTGGGAGAGACATCTCCCCACACTGCTCGTGCCTTGCATGAACCTCCTGGCAGGGAGCATCAGCATCCTCCTTTGGAGTAGGGGTAGGGAGGGCCTCCTCCAGCCTGTGTCTTCTCCAAATGAGAAGTATTTAGACTCCTTTTTCCAGAGGGCTGAAGATTCCTGGAGCCGTGGCAGCTGAGACCAGGCCCAGGCTCTGGCCCCAAAAGCTTTGCAGCTCCAGGGTGCTGCAAAGGAGCCTTTGGCTCTGCAGAGGAGGTGGCTGGAAGGGGTGGAGAGAGGCCTCGAGCCTGGGGCAGCTCCAGTGTGTCCCAGCAGCTCCAGTGTGTCCCAGCAGCTCCCTGTGCCCCAGTGTGTCCCACACTGCCAGCCCCCACCCAAGGGCAGTGCAGGGGCTGTGCTGGGTGTGCTACCTCCTGGGGAGGGCTCACCCAAAGGTGCTGCTGCAGGGCACAGCAGGGAGGGGAAACAAGCTACAGCTGGTCCTCGGCCTCAGGGTCAGCCAGAGCTGGGGCTGTAGGTGGTGCCTTCCTGGTGACCCCAGTCCTGCCATCCAGGATGGTGTTTCTGGCATCTCCCTTTGGGGTAGCACAGAGTTGGTGGCTTTGTTCTCACTCCTGTTTTTCTGTTTGGGGCCAGGTGTAGTGTCAGCTTCTCCCAGCCATCCTCAGTGGGTTCCTTTGCTCAGAGCTGAGAGCAGTACAAACCTTTTCCATGCATGGAAAATCATTTCACGGCTCGTGAAAAAATAATTTTAATGAGATAAAAGTGCCCTGGGAAAATCCCATGGACAGGAGCCAGCAGTTCCTGAGGATAGAGGTGCCTCTTCTACATCTCGGTCTGCCCATGTACTTGCTTTTAAAATTTTTTGTAAACAAGTTCCTGAACTGTTGGAATCACTTCTCATGCACAGCACATAACATTATGGATAGTTTCTGAGGTCATAATAGGATCGATCTCCTGTGCAGGTGGAGATGGAGGGTGAAGATCATTTCAAAAGGAGCTGCTCAAAGGCTTGAGCAGCTCAGACCTCACGTACAGAGCCAGGACAAATGATGCCTAGAGGAGAAGCTGTGCCTTTGTCACCAGTGTCATAGCGGAGCACAGTTGATTTATTGCTTCCTGAGCCCCTGTCCCGTCCCAGGGCTGCCCAGGCCGGCTGTGGGGTGTGCTCTCGGGCAGGGTGACTGAAACCAGGCCCAGGTCCTGTCGCCTGCGTCAAGAGGAAGGAGATCAGGTTTTATTAGGAACAGCATGTGGACACTGAGCAAAAGCAGTGCTATGGGTGTGGCTCTGCCGCTGCAGGCAGGGAGGGTGAGGCACAAGGGCACAGGCTCTGGCCGAGCTGGGCAGGACGCAGCCAGGCTGGGCTTACACTGTGCTCAGCATCCTGAGGGAGTGGGCAAGGAGAGGCAGCCAAACATGGAATGGATCAAACATCTTACCTTCGTGTGCCTTCAGTGGAAAAGAGACTTTTTTGCCTCTACCTGGAAATCCCCAGAGGCAATACCCTTTTTTTTTAACTTTTCCCTTAAAAGTATCTGCTCTTCTCCCACCACTGAAAAGAAATTCATTTTTTAAAAAATCAAAGTTAAAAGAAAAGTATTTTTTCCTGGGTAGCTAATCAAATTGCCAACATTCTAAACCAGACACTTTATAAAGCCACATTTTTCCTCACAGTGTGGAATACACACTACACAATATGTACCTGTGCAACAGCACCATGTCTTGTTCACGTGTGGGTGACATTCAGTGCGAGTGCAAATAGAAAGCTCATCTCCAGCAGAAGAGCTGACAGCTTGATAAGTATTGATCTCACTCTCACTAGGATTTGTCTTTGTATTTATTTCTTTTGTCGGAGCAGACAGGTTTTCCTGATGGAGTGTGGAATGTGTGTTTATTGGTCCCACTGCCTTAGGGATTTTATTTTGGCAAGGAACGCAAAGACGACGCCAGTAGGCAAGAGGGGTCTGAAAACACTCCTGGTAGGTTTGAAGGGATGAGCAGCACAGTCAGCAAAGTGAAATGGTTTTATATGACATGGTTGTCTGCGATCACAGAGGACTAGACTCAACATGCAGACGATCCTTCCATGCCAACTTGGGCATGTCATTGGGTTTGGCTGTAAATGCAGCCCCTCTCTCCCCCCTGCCACCAACCTGCTTGGGCAAGTCACTTCCTTGCTCAGAGATGCTCCAAGAGGAAATGAGGTTGGCTTCAGTTGAACTTTCTTCTTACAAGCTCGTGTGAGCTGCCATGGTGACAGCTCCGTGTCAGCCTGGGTCAGTGTGACCTGTCTGGGGACATCCACGCGAGGGGCTGGGCCACGGGGACCTCGGGCATGAAGTGGTACCTTGGGTTGAAGTGGTGATGGTGGAGACAAACTCTTCAAAGTCAAATCTTCCTCACCTACATGCCATCTGCTGAGCTGAGCACTTGTGCATGGGGCAACTCCCAGTGAGGCTTTGCCAGGCTTAGGCTTTCTCTTAACAGCTATTTTTAGGGCTGGTACTATAAATCCCAGTCTCTCCCTCTTGCTGCTGCTTCTTATCTCCTTAAATCATGCGTAGTAGCAGTTGTTTGGCTCTACCTCTGACTTCTCCCTCCAAAGGGAAGGAAAACTATTTTGAAATGTAATCCTTTTCCTCTTTTTTTGGCTGGGAAAGACCTGACCTGCAAAATGTAGGCCACTGAGTAACACCCCCGTTGTTGTAGCTCTCAGTGCAGCCCTGGGGGGGGTCAGGGGAGGGATGGAGGGTTGTGCCCTCCCCGAGTTCTGTGGCTGTGGGCCCTGAGCACGCCGTACCAGGGCAATGGCAGGAAGAGCTGCTCCCCAGCTCCTCACATGTGCTGAAGGCAAGCAGGCTTCACAGCTGGGCCCTGCTGTCCCAACACCTTACCCTGACGAGCTGGCTGCACCCCAGGGGTGTGCTCTGCTCCCCGGCCTTGATTTCCTCCCCTCTGCCTTGGGCCCTCCCAGAGGCCCAGGAGCAGCTCAGGCTCTCAGCACTGGCACTGTCAGGCCAAGGCTGGGAAGGTCTGGTTTGGGAATGTTGAGGTTTGGAGGAGTTCTGGGGTTTTTGAGGATTCACAGCACGCGTCAGAGCTTGGCCTGCTGCGTCCGGCCCTCTGCGTCACTGCAGATGTTGAGGCGGCTGCTCAGGTGTTGGGCCACTGTGGCTTGTTCCTTTTGGTGTCAAATTATTTATGATTCATGTGTTGCCATAACATCACTTGCATGAAAAATCTGGGATAGTGACCCAGCTCGTCTTCCGCCAAAGCACTGGCAGAAGGCCCGGCTGCGTCTCCCTTTCCCAGCGACCTGCACCGGCAGTGCAGCTTGGCCCCGGCCCTTTCCTCGTGCTCCGGGGTCCTGACCCGGGGCTAGTGGCTTGTTAAGGGTGGCTCATGTGGCTTAAAGTGCCTGGTAGAGTGGGAGAAGGGAGAGCTGTTTGGGAGGGGTGTTTGTGCCTGCTGTGAGCACGTGCAGGTTGGTGTGTGGGTGCAGGTTGGTGTATGGGCATGGCCGGGGCTGGGAGTGTGGGTGCATTTCTGCAGCTCCCTCTGCTACTGTTTGTTCAGCTAACACACTTGCTTTCATTCAAGAGCTAAATCACAAGGGGATAATTTGCAAATAGCAACTGTATGTTAAATACTAATTTGTATGTACATGTTTGGGTTGCTTTCCAAAGTCCATTTATCATCTTGGTCCCCTTGCATCTGCTGCTACGAGGCTTTCTGCCAACTCAGCAGAATGGGAGCTCCAGCTAACCCTGCTCTCACTTGTCTTGCTCCCAGCACCTCCGGGTGAGAACTGAACCTGGCCGGCTGTGCCATGAGCCATGGTAGTCTGGGAGCACAGTAGGGTTTCTGTCCCACACAAAATGCTAAACATGTAAACTTTATCTGTGCTTGCTGAAGTCTGTACCCATCTCCTGTTGTCACTCTTCTAAACATGGAAAACAGCCCTGAAAGAGTCGCTGGTATGAATTTCTCAGGACCCCTAAGCTTGGTACAATTCTGGATGTCCAGAGCAGGCTGATATGAGACCCTCAGTCTGTGCCAGTGCATCAGCCTTTGGATTTGCAGTTCTGTTTCTGTCCACTGGAGCTCCCACCAAAAAGCACAACTCCAGGTCATGCTCAGCACGAGGCTAGAGCCAGCCCCTTGCCTGCAGAGCTGAGGTGCTAAATTATATCTGGACCAATATCTAATCTGGGCAGGTCTAAAACTAACCATGAGAAACAACAGCCCTGCTATAAAACAGGTGGAGGCGAGTTTACTACTGTTTCCTAAAAGCCGTTTAGGATCAAATGCAAACAGTCTCTGCTGCCTGGGAGCATGCAGATGGTGTGATTGCCAGCACCACCAGTTGCACAAAGCAGATCAATACAGCTGAGCCCAGAGCCCGTTTGCTGGGGAGACTGGCATTGTATGTGAACTGGAATTTCCTGTAAACCAAGTGGCCCTGCAATAGAAAGAAATGTCCAGGAAACAGCTGCACACATGCAAAGCACTTTTACTACTTGCCTGATGTTTTCCTCAGCATCACGTTTTCATAATTTTTTTTTAAATGCTTAAATCCTGTGCAAACAACCTTTTTCTCACCAGCTTCCTGTATGACAGTAGCCAAGAGAAACAGCTTCATTTAGGGTGATCCATTTAAGCCACACACTGTATTGTCTGGGAATATGGGGACCAGGGATTATTCAGTGGAGGCTGAAAAATGTTAATATTTTATCAGCCACAGAATAAACAGATAAAGCGGAAACCACTTTATATTTTTCTGAAATGTTAATAATGGGCTGATAATCTCCAAAGCCTACATACTTCCTGTGATTCAAAAGGCACTGCATGTACTCCATACTCATGGTGCAGGCCTGGCACAAGAGACACACCCCCTTCAGAAAAGGGTACTGTTGGTCTGGATGGAAACATGGCAAAGAAACCAAAAAGCTGCTTTCTACAGTTTCCTCATGGAAATTGGAGAGCCACAGGGAAAAGCAGACAAGGGGACCAGCAACCCTCCATACCTGCCTGGAGCCTGACCCACACATCACCTTAGACCTGGGGCCCAGCAGCACATTTGAGTCCTACAGAGACCTGTAAGCTGCCTGGCACCTCTGGAAAGATTACCTTGAACTGTCCTTATTGCTGAGTCGTGGAAGGACTGAAAGGTTTGGAGCAAGCCTGAGTTACAGAATGAGATTCACAGTGAGGCCATGTCTGCTGCAGGACAGTTCTGAGCTCCCCTCCGTGCACCAGAGCCCTGCCTGTGTGCTGAGCCAGCAGCCCAGCTCTGGGCTCACTGGGCTCTGCTCTCTCTGAGCCAGCCCTGCCCACGGGAGAGGGCACACACAGCACAAATGGATCGTGGGGCTGGAGAGCACTGGCATGGACAGGACAGCACTGCAGGGCACCTTTTGCTTTGTACTTAATGACATTGCTCTCCAGTTCCAAGATCCTGGCTCCTGAGAGGTCACATTAGACTTTTCCCAAATATCAGTGATTATAAGTCAG
The DNA here is from genome assembly GCF_001604755.1 of Lepidothrix coronata. Taxonomy (NCBI): domain Eukaryota; kingdom Metazoa; phylum Chordata; class Aves; order Passeriformes; family Pipridae; genus Lepidothrix; species Lepidothrix coronata. The sequence goes on from NW_016690231.1 coordinate 608,801, forward strand.
TGTAGCTTTTAGATATATCTCCTAAAGAGACTTATGTTGGATCTCGTGTGCTGCAGGCTGATCTGAGTGCAGAAAGGGGAGCTGTGAATCTCCATACCAAGAATTATTTCCATTTTAGGTTATATTAAGTCTCTGCAAACTTATTCAGCAGTTATATCAGAGTGACTGTACCAAAATCAAAATCAGATTCTTGTATTTGGTGTAGATATATCACTTCTCTGGCTTTGTATGTGGGAATCCTGATGCTTTTCTGGCAGAAGTTGAAAGTTTCTGCCGTTTACAAACCTGTGCAAAAACTGACAGGAATAGAATTCCTTTCTTGTGCCAACTGAATGCCGTTTTTCTTTTGCAATCAAGGATCTAAACACACACATTTTCTATAACTATTGCCAAAGCCTGGGGGGCGTTGCAGTCTCCCCTTTCTCCAGGGTTTCACTGAGACTTGGCATTTTTTGACAACAGGTAATGTCATACTGAAAAACTCGAGCCTGAAGAACAAACCCTGCAGCCCTAACTGGCAGCACCAGCTGACCTTCCGTGCAGGTCGGACCGTTCCTCAGGTTCTCACATGCACATCCCTGTATCTTTGTTCAGGATGTTCCCGTTGCCAAGTGCAACAGTAACTAGTGTGCACTGTATTGATGGCACTTCCTCCAAATCACAACCACATATCCCTCTTCCATTTCCAAAACAGAAACAAAAGAGGCTTCCCCTAATTTGTTGGTATATACGAAACAAACAATACTCCTCAGAGATCACAATCACTGCGTTTTCCTCATTTTATTCTGAAATTGAATATGATGAAATATAAAACATTTAGAGTTTTCCTATGTCCTTTCTTATAACTAAAATCCAGTAATTTCCCAATATCATTGTGGTTTTATTATGCAGCAGGTATCAGCAGCAATTTAAATGAAGTTTTTAAAATGCTGGTCAGTTTGTTATATTACTTACTGAAACCTCCTTTGTAGTTAGTGTTTCATAATCTGATCAACAAAAGTCTTTTGAGTATTATCTTTTTGTTGTTGCTGCTTTTTCGATGCAAATTGCACTGAAGGGGAAGGTCAGGAGTCCCAGAGCTCCAGTGCCTCTGTGCTGCTGCTGGATGGATGGATGGATGGATAGATGGATGGATGGATGGATGGATGGATGGGTGGGTGGATGGATGGATGCTCTGTCTCTGATCCCTGTTTGCCCACCTTCAGCTCCTCTCCAGCCTGCCCAGTGTCCCAGAGTCAGGAAGGGAACTGCACCAAGAGCTCGGATCCCCCGCAGGTCTGAAGAGAGGAGGAGGCTGTAAACACAGCAGCTCTGTTGCAGCACTGACCCCAGGCAGCAATTCCAGGGAGCTGTACACGCACAGAGGATGCCTGATGGGATTCCCAGACGTTCTGGCTCTCACTCTTGCCCACAGTTTGAAGTAAACAGTTTGATACACTTCCCTTTTCAATTCCTGTTTCCCTTTGCAGGCACATGGGCAACACGAACTCACATTCCTGAGTCAAATGGGCAAAACTAGCCAAATTGGTTGTGCCTTAAAATAATGTCTTCTATTCTTTCCCTCCTTTTTTTTCCCTTTCCCTTTGCACGTGTGTTGCTGTTTCCACAGCAGTGACTAAATATTGACGTGCGACATTCACCAAACAAGAAAAACGAGCACATGAATAAATATGAACTGAAACCCAGGGCTTTCCAGTGGCAGGGCTCGCTGGCCTGCTCCAAACCAGCTGGGAGCAGGAAAGTGCCTGCCACCCACCACCCCTGCCTGGGGCAGGGGGGCTTTCCAGGCTGCCAGTCCACAGAACTCAGATCTGGCTGCTGGCAGAGCTGGGAGTTTGATGCTGGGGATGCTACTGGAACAGACTGATCATCAGGGAATGGCCTCTCCCCCTTTATCCCTGAGTATCCGTGTGAATAGTGTGAATTTACAGTATTGCAACAGTCTCCATCCATCCACTTGCCCACATTCCCAAGCAGGTCTTTTAATTGAGTTCTTTTTAGAAATAAATCTTAGCTGAGATGCAACATCTGTTTTTCAGCAAGATCTTTATTTTTGCCCAGTTCTACAGCTGGACTGGAGGCTGAGGGGGTTAAATGACTCGCTCAGTTTCCAAATGTTGGGCAGGGGCTTAGGTGGGATTAGAGCCCAGGATGCTTACAGCTTAGTCCTTGCCTTCACCAGCCACTTCTCAGCCACATGGGCTCTTTGGGTGCAAGGAGAACTTGTTCATGGCATCAGGGTGTGTAATTCTGTAGCTGCACACACCAGCAAATGATTCGTCTAGAAAGAAATGTAATCAATCTGCAGTTAAAATTCAGCTTTGTGTTACCCTTGGCATAGGATTCATTAGAGTTTAGGATCACTGTGACGAGAACAGCCCCAAGAGCAGGAGATCCATTTCATGAAAGATGTCAGGTTTTAAAATTTGGTTTCACTCCAAGGAAAAATGAGCACAGAAAAAGTTGCAGCTTTCCTCAAAGTCTCTTCTCGGCTTCTCCTCAGTTAATTACACAGATTACGTTCCACAAGCCCTTTATTATCTGGGGTAGCTTCCAAACCTTGTCTCATGTAGATACAAATTTTCGAGTGCATCCCAACTTTTTTTCCACATTCGTAAGAAGGGTAGATCCAAGAACAGGACAGAATATTCTTGAAGTGGTCTCACTAATTCCTGAGGCAAGGATAATATAATTTTCATCTCCCCTGATAGTCTCTTCTTTTGGAGTTCAAACGCTCTTAGCTGTAGTTTGGCACTGATGTTTTTGTGCTCCCCAGGTCCCTTCTAATGTTTTTAAGACTCCACATCCTGGAAATGGGACCTCCTGTTTTCACATGGTCTGTTTGGGGTTTTTTATTTGGTTAAATTCAAGTGCATGTTGATCAAACAAGCAATCTCTAGAGCTGCTCCTCATCCTTGTTACCAACTGCTGCATTCATTGTTGAGCTGGTTCTGGGGGATATGCCCACTGAAATCTGCATTTGGTCCAATATCCTTAAGAAAGAAATCGGCTGGTGTTTGGTCATGAGCAGGGTGCCCCCAGAAACATCCCCATTTCATCCCAGTTTCTCTTTACAACTCCTTTGTGTTCTGTCAGGTCCCCAGTTGTCCAGCTGAGGAAATGCTGCCCTGCTTTTGGAGCACTTGCTCCTTTCATCAGTGTCGTGCAGACAAACCTTGTGCCTTACAGGAAACTCTGCATTATATCAGCAGAAACATTTTTATTAATGAAGCTTGTAATTCATCAGCAAAGGTTAGTTTGGCAGAACCTATTTTCCACACAACTGTGCTGACTGGCACAAAATATGCTGCCTTTAAGTTCTTCGATGCTTGTATCCAGTATCAGTCTTTTCACAGCTGAGCTCAGAATCGGTATCTAATTAACTGAGTTAATACCTCCTGGGGTTTTCCATCCACCCCTCTTCAAATGTTGGCACAATTTACAATTCTCTTCAGTCTTATGGAATTTCCCTCATGTTCCAAAATTTCCTTCAGTCTAACAGTAGCAGGTCATACAGCTCCATTCTGCTGATGTTTAAGCAGTTGCCTGCTTCCTATGGGAAGTTCTCCCTGATTTCTGATGGACCAGAGAGGGTGTCATTATCACTGAAAGACACAAGTGTGCCACTGTCTTGCTTTTCAAAATCAGAACAGAAATAGGTATTTATGAGTGCTTCCTGACTCAGGGACTCGTCAAACTTGGCTGTAATGGAGTTCATTGGTTCTGGATATGTTTCTTAGTTTTCCATTGCTATTCTTACTTGAAAGGCAGTTCTTAGTTTCCCTCTCACCTAGGGTAAGAGTGGTAGTATTAATAACCTCAGTTAACTGCCACTCTTAAGCACCATTGTACTTGAGGGGCTTGGTTTCTATTACAGGTTGTTCTTGAATAGGTTTAATTAAGCATGTGTTTAAGTACTTGGTATTGGAATGACCTCTTAACTCCAAGCAGGACACTGGCAAGTGGTGAACTTTCCTACAGAATGACCGAGTCCTTTCTGCAGAGCCTAATATCCATTCTCTGTGCACAGCATGATGTTGCATTATCTGATCTCCCCTGGATTTCATGCTTCAGCTGTGTTTATTGAAACAGATCTTACTTTATGTAGTAAATACTTGCTTCGTATGTGCCACTTTGCACTCTTCATTTCAGGTACAGACGCTTGTGCATAAACAGTTTGTCCCACTGCCAGATCTGTGGGTTTAGACAAGTATGGGGAGGTGTGAGTAGGATCCGGCTGACTCACAGAAACATGTATTTTCATCCAGTAACCAACATGGAAACCCAGTATTCAAAATTTGTTTCTGTTGAGTACAGAGGGTGGTTTTCTGTAACCGGAAGTTTTAGGTGTGACAAGCCAAGCAATCTGTCTGAAGCTTATCTCATCTGTCTGATCATACTTTTCACTGCAGAAGGCATGATTGTCTTTTGTCAGCTCATGTCATGGCACAGACATCCCCAGAGACTCTGAGAGATGCCCTTCAGAATGAATGGAGAGAGGGATGGCTGCATGCAGCTGTTTGGGTGGGACACTGCTTTGGGTGGTGCCTTGAAAGCTTACCCAGGCTTTGCAGAAGTGGGTAAGCCCTTTTTGCTTAGTCTGTTCCTGAGCAGACCCTTTGCCTCTTGCTGATGTTACCCAGGTAAATCTCTGACTGTGGGTTATTTGCAGATGATGGTGTGTGATTTGCCACCTTAGGCCCACGTGGGTGTTTTGCTCTGCTTGGCCAGTGGCACTGTTTCAAAAGGGAGGATATGCAGAATTGTTTGCTCATAAAAGTCATCGATAATCATATGTGTAAAGTTCATGAATTTCCTGACACTTGCCAGTGTTTTCGCGTTAAGCCAGGGGCTGTCCAAATTCTTGTAAGTCATAAATCACATGCCTCACCCTCTACACAGCAGCAGAGCCAAGTTTATTGAGTGAAATCTTCACACGGTGCCAATTCATGTGCTCCTGGTTGGGACCATTGAGGTGAGCACAGGCACATGCAGTGAGGAGCTGTGCTGGCTCAGAGCAGCCACCCTGGCATTCCTGCTCCTCACCCCCCTGTGCAGTGAGGATCTCAGAGCAGCCACCCTGGCATTCCTGCTCCTCACCCCTCCCGTGCCCGAGTGCCAACAGTGCCCTTGGTGCCTTTGAGAGTGGAGTTTTCACAGGGCAGAAAGAAGCCAACAACCCACCTAAGGCTGCTTTCTGTGCTTGACAGAGGTGGATTTGGTGCACTCCTCTGCTTGCAAAGATGCCACCACCAGCCTGTCCGTGTCAGGCTGTGAGTGCTCCAGCCCTTTGTGCCACTGCAGTCACACCAGGCAGGTCTGTGTCTGTAAAGCAGACTGTCACAGTAAAGATCTAACAAGAATATTATTGCCATTGGCTGGAAAGAAAGATGCTGTCTGAACGACTGTTTTCCTTGAGTATTTTAACAGAAGTTTTAGTTCAGCATGAAGAGCAGCTTTGCCTCCTTTTATAAGAATTGGCAGGGGGAGGTAATATTTTAGCTGACACGTAATCTATCTTGACTCTATTGCTTTTTTATTGTTTGTCAGAAAGGCCCTGGGGGTAAACATTATTTCTTTGTCTGTTTGGGCTCTGGCTTTGTGCCACGGACACATTTCTCACACCAAGCATGTTTCTGCATACCAGTGGGGAATAGACTGGGTGAGGACAAATTACCAGCTCTGCACACAGGCCTCTCCAGTGCCATTTATGCATCTGTGGAGAGGTCATGGGAGTCAGGGAGTGTGAGAGGGAACAGGCTGCAGGGAGCTTCCCAAAATCCCCTGGAAGTTGTCAGCTGGTGATTTCAGTTCAGCATCTCACACCTTGCCCCCAGCACTCGTGGCTGAAGGGCTGCAGAGCACTCAGCCTGCACTCAGGGAGGCCAGTGAGCAGACAGAGGCTCTGCTGGGCGTGGAGATGGGCCCAGGCAACGACTTTGCAATCATCTGCAGATTCAGGTGAAACAAATCCTCTCGCTTGATCTTCTGCAGCATTCATAAAGAGCTGACTTACATTTCCAGCAAAGCTCCTGAGCTTTACAGTCTGCAAAGCTCATGTCCCCAGGTGCTGTCTCTGGAGTCAGTGTTCCCGAGGCACCAAACACTCAGCAGTTGCCCAGCACACTTTTTATCATCCTCACCTCATAAAAGCTTACAGTTTTATGCCCTCCTTTGTTGCACCATCTCTCTGTCACCCCCTCTGTGAGTTGTTGAGATGTTAAGCCTCTGCTTTTTGGGCCTCTTTGGTCTTTGGAGTTTGTATGGGCAAAACTCAATCTGAATGTGAACATCCCCCAGGGCACAAGCTTTCCCATTCAGGAGATCACTATAGCTCTGCTCCTGAAATCCAGCCCAGTTCTCATCTTTTGCTGCTCCTACCACTGGGGCAGAGACTGTTTGGCCTTGTTTGACCAATGTGAATATTTCTCCTCTGTGTAGCAAAACTGAATGAAAGTGAAGCATTCAATAGCTGGGGATTGTTAGTGAAATCCGGAGCATTCAGCAGGATCAAGGTCTTTCAGCTGGATCAGAGGCCCCAGGTATCCACAGCCTCTCGAGGTTTCTTCCCCGAGCAGTGAGAGACTTTTTATTCAATGAGCTCAATGGAATTCAAAGTAGAGCCAGCCAAGCTATAGGAAAACCTCTTGAAAAGGGAAAGGAAAATGAGGATTAAGAAGGAGAAAGGAGAAGGAAAGGAACACAAGCGAAAATAGTAACAGGTGCTGAGGTGCTCACTCAGCAGGGAGCTGTCAGGGCCAGAACCTGCAGTGTCCGTGGGATGGTGTTCTGGGTGCTTTTGGCTCCCATCAGCTGGAGCACAGCAGCCCTGCCAGCTGTCCCCTCCCTCTCAGTGTTTTAGAAAGGCTTGATCTCATCTGGCACCTTTCCATCTTCCAGCAAAAGGACTGGAGGTCTCCTCTGGGTGTATCAAACTCTCCAGCCTTGCTCCCAGAGCCCTCCTGGGCTGCCAGCACACAGGGATCCCAGAGTGCTGCTGCTCCACTGAGGCCCTGACAGCCCAGCCCAGTCCTGCTGGGGGACAGGTGAGAGAAGGATGTTCTCTGCCTGCCGTCCTTCTTCTGAGAGGAGCAAGATCTGGGTTTCCAAACAGCTGGAAGAGTATCCCCTAAGAAAACCAGGGGGGAAAGAGCAGATCTGTCTGTAGGATTGGTATTTCTTCACCCAAAAACCCCATGTTCAAAACTGGCTGCTGACTGTGGACTGCTGGAAGCACTGGACACCTCACCAGTGAAACATGTTGGTCCTGAGGGTGGGACAGTGTTGTTTGGCTTGCTTGGATGTAGAATTAAAGTGTTTTTTCATATCCCTTCTCAAATCCAACTACTCAAGATTGCTGAGGGGCAACATGTAGACAAGAACAGCAAGCACCTTTGGAAATGACTCAATCTGTTTTTTCATCCAAAGAGTTGATAGCTCCTGTGGGTGGCAGATAAGCTGAACCTTCTCTCCAAACACAAGGACAGAAAGCTCTGGGATATATTCCATAAAATGTCATCACCTAAAAACTCTACATAAATTCACAAGAGTCTCAGTCAAATAAGACATTCCCAGCATCCTTCTGAATATGTATTTAGTACCAAGAAGCATCAGGGGATAAAAAATTGTTCAGTTATTATGAAGCTCACACTCCAGTTATTAATATTCTTCATTATTTCTGTTCCCTCAGATTTCTTTCAAACCAAGTCATTTAGGGAAGTCCCTCTCTTTTCACAATAGAGGTGGCAACAGGCGTTTTATTAGAATGAAGGTGAAGAAACAGGCAAGTCTCCCATGCAGAATATGAACAGTCATCCTTCAGAGTGTGTTCAGTTCCTGGCTGTGCCACAGACTTCCTGGGTGAGTCACAGCAGCCCTGCCCTGTCCTGTGCGTGTGTGGGGGCTGTTGAGGAGCAGGTCCCTGAGGAACGGAGCTTACCCTGCCAGCATCCAGTAACATCTGCTCAGATCCATCCATGGTCTGGTTGGAGGTCTTGTCTCGTGGCACCCCTGCTGTCCTGCACCCTGCAGTGGTCAGGTGGGCTCAGAGCAGGCCCAGTGTGCAGCTGGCAGTGCTCTGCCAAAGCAGGCATTGCTCACTGAGAGCAGGCAAGGATGGCAGTGAGCAGGAAATGGGCCTTTGCATCAGGGGCTTTCCTTAAGTTTCTTTTACTACATCCACTAAACTTGCTTCCCCCACATCTGGCACGTTGGGGCCTTCTAATCCTTAAACCGGCTCTAACAGCAGCAATGGCAAAGGAATTGGAGTTACAAAGGAGCATGTGCTCAGAGGCTCTCCTTTTGGGGGAGGAAAACAAGGAGAGTGAAGCAGGAACAGACTTCTGGAATATATTTGCTCTTTCAGGGATGGGTGCAAGCACTGAGCTGTTGTTTTTGTTGAAAGCTCTGGGGGCAAAGGGGTTTTTGTCAATGTTTTACAAGTCTCTGGGTGACGGTTTGAAACTGCAGCAAGAAATGTGATTCCTGGCTTAGCAGACAGGTTCTGCAAGTCAAGCTTTCTGTTTATTTTAATATTTCAGGGATCCTTCAGTGTGTGTCACATGGACAAAAAGAAAGGGGGAAACTCCTCCTCCTGCATGAACCCAGCCATAGAATTGCCTTAAAGGTGCCGGGTTCCTGTGAGCCACATGCCAACACACACTGCCCACTCCCCAGCCAGACCATCTCAGCAGGGAATTCCTGCTGAGCCAGCTCAGATCCAAGGATACACCTGGCTGTGGACTTGTCCTGACACCATGACTGTGCTCACGCTAAATAATAACCTGGAGCTAAAGGACATCCAGCTGATGGGTTCTAACATCTTCCAAGAGAAGTGAGGGAACACCCTTGTCCATGACATTTAAAACTCTGCAGGCACCAGTTGCACACAGGACTGGGGCTGCAAGGAAGGGTTCTGTGCTGGGGCTGGGGGGGACACAGGGAGCCTTCCCCATCTCTGATGGGGTGATCTGAACCAGTGAGGTCTCCAGACTGTAGGAATGTAAAACTCTGTCCCTTCTGGCTCCCTCTGCTGCCTCTCTGGCTGTTCTGGTGGCTGTGAGTGGTGGTGCTGCCTGGGGCTGCAGTGCAGGGCGTGGGTCAGCCCCGGGCACGGCTGTGCCCAGCCCAGCTCTGCAGGGATGTTCTCACACGCAGGTTTCTAGAGATGCTCATGAAGGCTGTGACCAGAAGGCCACTACATGTTGGCTGCATAACCTAAACTGGCCAAGCTTTTGCTTTCCAGACTGGGAAGGCGTTTGATAGGGATTCTACCATTTTGGTTGTGATTTCTCCATATTTGTAGTTAAGTGATTAAATGAAACAATTCCTCCGACTTTAAAATGGCTTTCAGAAGTATAAATGCCAACTAGGCAGTCAGCTGTTGAGTGTGTGTTGTTTTCAGAAGTATAGTATTTCAAAGTATATTTTCTGAGGAACTAGTTGATTTTTGTAAAGAAAGTTTTCCCCAGATCTGAACTGAAGTGGCTTCTTGAGTTTATGCAGTTTCCCGCAGAGATCTCTGTTTTGTGTCTGTTCTTTCCTTCCACATCATGATGCCTCATCACTGAATTGTCAGCATATTCCTGCCAAAGTAGAGCTATCTGCTGGGGTAGGTATAGACTCCTTACAAACAAAAGGAAAGGATGTGATGGCAGATTATGTGCTGTAGCTGATGACACCTGAAATACAAAGAAAGGATATGAAAGTCATGTATTGTTCTCAGAGAAAAAGGGCAAAAAATGAAGCACAGGCCTCTCAGACAGGAGAGATGAGCCAGTGAAATGATCATCTAGATTCCTTCTCCTCAACAAGTACCTTTGCCAGCTCCGACCATCTCATGGCAGCCCCAGGGAGGAGGTTTCCCTTTTGGGCTCTGAGCAGTGGAAGGTGCTCAGTGACTCTGAAGGGAAGGGAGGTGGATCTGAGCCAAGGAAGCACATGCATTGTCCCCGTGCCCCCCAAGCCATTCCTCCATGGCAGTGAGTGATTGAACAGCTCCACGATAAGGACAGAGGGAGCTGCAGTGTTTTGAATAGGGGCGGAAATGCCTTTAGCCTTGATTAATCTGATCGAGTTCCCAGCTTCCAACGGAACTGGAGGGCAGACCTGGGAGTTTTAGTCAAATGAGGGAAAAAAGAATCCTTGTTCCCAACAGGTAATTAATTTAATTTTACAGGAATGTTGATGCTTTGCACCTATAAGTACTCCTTCATAGACCATAAAAACTTCCCCAGTGCACAGATGGTTTGCTCTTAGAAAAACAAGTAAAAATGTGGTCCATTTGGTTAAAATAAGCCTCCCTGTTGGGGGGAATTACAGGACAATAGAGTAGAAATCTGTTAACCACATAACCCATAATCACTGTAAAGCAAGGAGATAATAGAGCTCTTTGTCCAGTCTTTTTTCCAGTCTGCTTTTCACTGTGTCACACTGTCATGTATGAACATCCTTTCTGCAGGGAGACCCTGCCTTCTTTGGTAGGGGAGAGTTTTGCCATGAGGTCTCTAGACATATCAGTGTTTCTTGCCTGGCTTTCACGGGGGCTTTGGGTGGATTGACACAGCACTGAACAGGAGGGATTCAGCTCTGTTTTATGAACACAGACACGGCTGGGTGGGGCCTGGGTTCCCCACAGCTCAGGAGTGTGCAGCTCATCTGCAGCCTGGGGCAAACTGAGAGGCTGTTCTTTGCTCACTGTGTCCCTTAGCTGGTTTATGGAAGGACAAAGAGAAGGTAACAGAAATTAATGCTACAAGCTCCTCTCCACAGCTGAAATGGCAGAGTGGCAGCCAGGGAGATCACTGGGAGAGCTGACACAAAGCTGGCACCCCATGCCCAGACCTTTAAGACTATGAGAGACAAATGAAGTCCTGAGAGAGCCTTGAGGTATTTTCTAGCTTAAACCATGGTCTTGCTCAGTCATAAATGGACTTAAAACTTGAGAAAATCCCAGTAGCCAGAGCACTCTGTGAATGTGAAAACATGGGCCTCACGTGGCGGGGCCGTGGCCAGGGCGCTCAGAGCATTGGGGTGTGAGCCAGACACAGACAGGCTGATGGAGCAAACACCTGACAGATCCCAGAAAACAGCTGGATGGAAAAAGGACAAGTGAGATGATCCTCTCTCACACCAACTTGGCAACAACCCAAGTTCCCAGCATGATCTCAATCCAGGCACCTGCCAGGGCTGTGTGAGGCTCAGCAGACCCAGCCTGCAGCGTCCCCTCTCCTCTGCACTGCAGACAAGCCTGAGCACCAACCTGTGGCCATGGGGTCGCAGGCTCTGCGAGTGTAAAGGTCTCTTCAAGGCAAGGAACAAATCCTCAGATAGTCCATGATGTCACCTCAGGACGTGGACGTTCAACCAACAAAAACCCAGGCACTTGCAGATAAGTCACAAATCAGAGAATGTTTTGATGAGAAAAATAAGGCCCCGTCAGGAAACAAAAATGTTTTTAAGCGCTGGAGCAAATGCAAAGTAACTGTTCAAATGGCTCTTCAGACCTTTGTACCTGCAGTAAGGAGCACCTGCTCCCCCTCCTCTTTTCTGCACCAGAAAAATATCCAGTGGTGCCAAGTCAGTAGCTACAAAATTGCAAGAATAATTCCCTAAGGAGTTACCAAAGGACCTTCATGAGGCCTTTTAAGGACATGAGAGGTTAGTTATTTCCATTGGCAAAAGGAAGGAGAACATGATAAGAAGAAATCTTTTTTTGTTGTGGCAATTTGATCCCAGTAATAATTCCTGAAAGATACACTGGAGACCAGACTTCCATAGGATAATAAATGGTCATTTCATATCAAGAACACAAACATTTTCCTGTATGAGACAGATAATTGCACTGATTGAGTTAGGGCAGAGATAAGTAGACAGGACAGAAGGATAGATGTTAGAAGCACTTGTGCCTCAAAGTTAACTGCTAATTGCCAAAAATGAGGGAATAATAGAAAAGCCGTGGTGACAACTGCTCAAAAGAGCAAGACAGTGAAGTCGCTGGAGTCTTCTCTGCAGCTGTTTTGGGAACATCAGAGCAGTAGAGGCAAGTCAATAAACTGTATTCATGTGGAAGAAGGGAGGAGAAAGGTCTGACAGGTCCCCAAAACAAGGGGCAGGTTACCCTGGTGTTGCCCATCTCTGTCCTGTTGAGTCTCCTCAAGTTCATGTGGAAGCTGCTGAGATCCAGCAAATCATTTGCAGGCTTCAAATGAGACAGTTTTGCACATCAGCTTGTGGAAGAGGCTGCCAAGAACAACACTCTGGCTCTGGGATTTACATACATATCAAACCATTTATAACACACCCCTGTGTATGAGTGAGTGGGTGCCAGGGGAGCAGGTACCACATCTGGTTCTCATGCCAATGTTCTTCTGATGGCACTGGGAAGAATGGGAGGTATTTTGGGCAAAACTTGGGTATTCAAATAGGAATAAGAGGATATTCAAGGTCAGGAGAGAGCATGAGCCCATCTATGATAGCAGATCAAGCTCAGGGGCTTTACAGCCAGCCCAGCTGTGGCTGCAGTGTGTGTCAGACCCTGAGCAGTGTCTGTGTCCTTTGAGGGCCAGGAGCGCCCAGAAGGCCACAGCCCCTTTGTGCTGCAGCTGCCCTGGCCGTGCCGCCCTGGGCTCTGGTCTGAGGAGTGAGACACAGCCTGTCTAGACTGCACGTGCAGGATCAGCCTCTGCCCGGGGACTTGCATGGCAATGCTTCTCAGAGGCAAGATTATATTCTCTGTGTTGCTCAGTAGCAGCGGCTCCATCCCAGGAGGACCCTGGTGGGGGCAGCTGAATTCCTGCGGGAAGGCTCCGGGATTCCCTCGATGTGTGGGAGCTCAGCAGGGCTGCCCAGAGCGGGATCCTGCCACCACAGCCGTCAGCACATGGCCCCTGGGGTGGTTACAGGGGCTGTCACCACCCTCAGCCCCTCTGCCATGTGTTTGTAATCACCCCCATCATTCCAGAGCACAGGGCAGAAGCATCCTGTGCAAATCAGGGCTGCCGGGGTCACCTAATGAATTGGTCACACCCTTTCTCTCCAAGAGAACCCAAGCCCTGGGAGGGACACCGACAGTGTACTGTAGGAAAGGCAAAGGCACTGCAACCATAAACAGCTGAGTCACTTTGTTTTCATAGCACAGCTTTACCCTAAACAACTGAGTCTCAGATGTAGGAGCATCCTGGGATGCAGTGAAATAATTTCAGGATCTTTTCCTTGGTCTCACACTTCTGTCCTTCAGGTCTTACTCAAGAGATACAGGCTGGTCTCCTGCTTCTGCACACACTGGCAGCACACCCACTGTGTCATCTCACTTTCCCTGAGCTTCCCCCATTTATAATCTTTAGTCACAGTAAAAAACCCTTTCTCAGGGCTAGGGAGGCCACCCTAAATGTGAATACAGCACCCAGTGCCAGTACAGTCCCAGCAATGCTTTTGCAATTCAGATGGAGGACATTTTTTTTCCTAAAGCTTTAGGGAAGTCAGTGCTTAAGAAACACAACAGCAGGACACCATTCCCATCTGCTTCCCTTCCTACTTGTATAGGAGAAGGATGACTAAACATGACATGTGGCCCCTGGGATGGTATCACGACATATCAGCCATGCCAACCTCATCACATGTGTCCCCACATAGTGCTCAGCTGAGAAGAAGAGGGTTCTGAGCCTCAGCTGTTTCTTGGCTTTTCCACAGGATTTGTAAGGTTGTCCCCATTAGCAGAACTTGTTGCTAAGGTCATGCATGTGATTTTATTGAGCTCTGCCATCACCCTCTTGTTGCTGCAGCCCTGGCTGAGTGAGCTCATGTCCCAGGTAGCTGTGTGGTGAGGACTGGTGAGTCATGTGGCACTTAGTGCCATGGTCTGGTAACCACGGTGGCGGTGGATCAAGGGCTGGACTTGATGATCTCACAGGTCCTTTCCAACCCGTCTGATTCTGTGATTCTGTGATTCTGTGATCCACATGGGGGCTGGTGAGAGCTGGGAGGAAGGGCAGCCCTGCAGCCAACAGAGCCTGGCTACCAGTAGTGACATGCAGGCCCCTTCCTGACGTGGCACACAAATATCACCCTGGCACCTGAAGCCCTTCTGTGGCACCTGCCCCTTGCCGTGGACCTCAGACACACTGCTTTGGGGGCCCAGCAGTGCCTGTCCAGCACGGAGAACCACCCAGCAGTGCCCATCCCTGTGCCCTGGGCTTGTCCCACAGCACCTGGACATCTCCATGATCAGGGGACTGTCTCACTGCCCAGCCAAATCCCAGCAGGACAGTGTAGGCAGAGGTCACCCCGAGGGCAGAACAGGAGAGTGTGTGGTTCTGCTGCTGGTGCAGACAGAGCAGGTACCTGGTGACGTGTTGTCTTACCAGGAAAGGTAGGAGACACTGCTCAGGACACATTAAATACATGCTCCAGTTAATTTATGTGACCTGGCACTCTGAAAACTAATAAAACCAGTTTATACTTTAGCTTCCACATGATTAATGGCAAAGCTCTCCATCATATATCACAGACCATGCCCTAGCTGGGACAAAAATATACGGATTATGGGAGAAATTAGGAGTTAACAAAACAGCTGTTAACTGAGCTAGAAATACTCTCCCTCAGTCCCACTGTAAATCAGAAAATCACCCTGTGACAGTTCTCCCTGCCTGCATGTTGGACTGTTCAGAGCAGGACAAGCAGACAAGAGCAAGAGGGTTCCCCTCTCCCAGGTCTCAGTGCGAGATGCGGTTGGACTCATGTTATCCATGGTATCCATATCCCTGTCCTCCGAGAGCTTCTCACCTCAGCAGGGAAAAACAGTGGCACCAAGCTGGTGAGTGTCTTTCCTGTGTTCAAGGGGCAGGCTGGCTCTCTCTGGCCTGCAGTTTGGTGTGTAACTCTCAGAAGGCAGTTCACTTGCTGATTTTATGTGCTTCCAAGGATGGGAAGCTTTCTTTGGAAAGGGAGCTTCCCTCTCAGCATAGGCAGGATACAAAGTGCCAAAGTTAAATTAGAAGTGTTGTGGTAAAGGTCACTCCGGACAGATGCAGGTTTCCAGGAGGGAAGGGTGGGCTGGCTCAGAGCAGGTTTGCATGAGCTGGTTCTCACTGGTCTCACGGTGCCCATCTCGTTGAGCACGTCCAGCTCAGGCAGCTTCACAAAAGCTGCCTTCTTGCCCCTTTCCAAATAGGCTTATTTCCTGACCCAGGCAACATCACTGGGGCAGCAAGAAAAAACACTGGCAAACAGGCACATCCTTTGCCTGATCCTCAGAGGGACAGAGGCAGACCTTGCCCAGCAGGATGTGGGAGCCAGGGCACTGCGGTTGGTCACCTGCCACCAGCAGAAACAAAACAAGAACGATGCTTCACCAGGGTGAAAAATAAAATAGAGAGTAACAAGGGTATTTATGTCATTTCCTGATGGGCCATCGTAGAGCATGATAACAGGATGGGGTCCACTGTCAGTTCCTGGATAGTTCAGGCTATTTCCCATAACCCCAGTGACTGAGCAGTGCCGCCAGGGGAGCTGGAGCTGTGGTGCATCCTGCTTCCCCACACACACACCTGGTCCATGCAGGAAGTGAGGGACCATCCCAGAGGGGTTGGGTGTGCCCTATGAACCACAGGCCTTTCACTGGCTTTGCAAGAGAGTCAAGAGCAAGTAAAAACATCCAGTTTGTGAAGTATTTGCTCTTCCAAAGTGCCTGGAGACCCTGGTTCCCACCCACTGCCTTGCTGGTGAGGGAGACAGCACTGAGTTCAACCACAGCTCCACCAAAGCCTGTCTCTTGCCTCCAACAGTGGCCAATGCCTGGGGAAGAGCAGGGCAAGCTTGCACCATAAACACCCCTACTGCTCAACAGTCTGTGGCTCGCATCACTCTAAATTCCTGACCCAGAGGTTATTGTTGTGTAAACTGCAGGTTTTCCACTTGAAGGGCTGCTTAGACTTTTGGGGGTTGCTGTGCCTGGGGAAGGTTTGCAGAAGGGAGCCCCATTTGCTGGTCATGGGCAAAGGCAACTTTTGTGGTCTGTGGACAATGAAAACAGCTACAGAGAAAGCTGGTCCTTCACATCCACATCATCTTAGGAGCAAATGACAAGATTGTTACCACATCTGTGACCAGAGGTGGTCCAAAGAGCATCAATCAGGTGACAGGCAAGGTTTCAAATACCTGCCCATATCTAGCAGGGAATTTACAAGCTCTTATTTTCCAGACCTATTACCCTAGTTGTCTTTTTGCAGTACTTTGATGGCAGAGAGCTGCAGCCCTGTTCAGTTCAGCTACACCAGCAGCCCTGAGCTTGGCTGTGTTGGCAGTTCTGACCCTGCAAAAGGATTTCCATCCCTTTGAGAGACAGACATTTTTTGCCTCGTATGTGATGTAAAATCAGTCTCATAATGCAAGTACAATCTGTCATAATCTCTTGGTGCTCGGTGCCTGTTTCGGAGCCAGCTGCAGCTGTCACAGCCTAATGCTCCCTGCTTAGGGCCCGTGTGTGCACAGCTGGCTCGGCCTCAGCACCTGCCCTCGGCCCTCAGGGTGAGCTGGGATCCCCCTCTGGGCTCTGGGCGCTGGGACTTGACTGCTGGTTTTATTTTGAAACCCCCCGTTAAAAGCGCGCCGAGGGGAGGGTGCCCTGTTCCGAGACAGCCTGGTTGGATTATTGGGGCTTAGAGAGCAAAGTGTCAGGTTTGTGTTTAATGAATATCTCCATCAATCATCCTGGCTGCCCATGGAGTAATTACCTTGCAGAGCCCACAGTGGCAGGTAGAGCACTTGGCTGGGGACACACAGCAGACTTTATTAGAAGCCCTGCTGTTACACTTGTTGTTATTATCACTTGCTTTCGATTCCATTCGTGCTCGGTGCTTTGCAATAGCTGGCTGGTTATTCCCTCCTGGGCTGCTGCAGCAGGTACCTTACCCTGCTGTGGTGGCACAGGGAGGTGCTCCCCCAGCCTCTGGGGCACACAAACAACACTTGCCAGAGGTGTGGGTTGTCTCCCCAGCTGATGCTGTCTTTGATGAAGTGCAAGCCAAAAGCACTCGGTTTGTGTCCTGACTCGGCTGCACTGCCTTGGAGTCTTCTGTGCTCACACACCCACAGCAGGGTATAGCCAGCTCTGAGAGACTCTCAGGAGCTGCAAGGGAGACAAGCTAGGCTCATTTTGTAAGGCTAATGGTTAAACTAACCCAAGTTCATTCCCTTTGTAAGCTCCAGTACCTGCAGTCATCTCAGCAATGACTTTGGCCCCTTTCACCTCTGCCATTGCTGGCCTTTATCCCTAAGCTTCAGTAGGATGAAGCTATGGGCTTTAAAGGACTTTACAAGTTCGCTTTACAAGCTCCATAAAATTACAGATTCTCCCTCCCCACTGCAGAAGTACCTTGTAAAACATGTCCTGTATTGTTTCAGTCTGACAGGTCAGGCTGCAAAAGCAAGACAGCATCAATGGAGGGAGTGCATCTGGTACCCAGCAGAGTCTCTGGCTGGGAGAGGAGAAAGCATGAGGGGGTCATGGTCAGCAGCAAGTAAAAATAATGCTCTGCCTTGTGCTGTGGGAAAGCCCAAGGGCTCATCCCACCTTCTGTTTCTCCCTCTTACTGAGCAGCTGTTTGCATGGTACATTTTGTTCAAGCTGTACCTGGGACCGTGTGGCTTGATCTCAGCTGAGCACCTGGCATGGAGAATACTGCAGTGACCCTGCACAGCAACTGCCTGGCACTAACCCGACACCAGGGCAGTAATCCACAAAGCTCCTGCTGCTGATTGTGTGCCAGAGGTCTGCAGAGGTCGTGCTCTTCATCTTTGTGTGTTTGGGCTGCCTTGAACAGCATTAGAAAACGAGCAGCAAGTTTTCTCTTTCCAGTACAAAACTCAGCTGGCTCTGAGCAGGGACTTCTGATGGAAAGTGGGACAGGGAAGGGCCCGGGGTCTGTATCTTGTTTTCAAGGCTGGATAATGTGAGGGGCTAGGGAGGATGGGGTGTCAGGGCTTGGGTTCAAGCCCAGCTTTATTCCATCCCACAGCCACACAAGCCTTTCGCAGATGGACAGCACGTTTTCCTAAGAGCTTATCACTCTCAGCCTCCTCAGCACATTCTTGCCCTGCAGCTTCCCGACTCCAACAGCTCCTATCAGCCTCTGCCCCTTTCCTTCCCCAGAAAACCTCCTTCTGCTGGGCTCTGCCTGGCCCCAGGCTCAGGGATGAAGTTCATCCCAAGCAGAGGCAGCATGTGCCTCCAGCAGGCAGGACCCTGCAGGGCTGCATCCCACAGGGCTTCATCCCACAGAGCTTCATCCCACAGAGCTTCATCCCACAGAGCTTCATCCCACAGGGCTTCATCCCACAGAGCTTCATCCCACAGAGCTTCATCCCACAGGGCTCCATCCCACAGGGCTCCATCCCACAGGGCTTCATCCCACAGGGCTCCATCCCACAGGGCTCCATCCCACAGGGCTCCATCCCACAGGGCTTCATCCCACAGGGCTCCATCCCACAGGGCTGGATCCCACAGTCCCACTCCGGCATGGCTGTGTGTCTGCAGGCTCCCTGATGGCTACTGGCCCTTCCAACTAACTTCTTAAATCTGCAATGGCAGTGCCAATGTAGCTGTGATATTTTTTAGATGTTCAAGAGGACAAAGTTGATAAATGATTCCCCTGCTCACCCTTCTGCTAACTTTGGACACAAACTGTTTACAAACAGCTGTTGTAACATCCCTGAGGTCCAAAGGAAAATTCTCTGATACAAAGAAAAAGATCTTAGCGTGGACTATGTCCAGGAATTTCACCAACAGAGCCAAGAGCTTATTCAGATGTTTCTCTTCTGGGCTCTGGGTTACTCAGGTCCGTGGAGATGAGAGGGTTTCTGGTTCACAGCAGCTGTGGCTGGAGCAGGGTGCAGTGTGGCCTGGTGTGGGGCACTGCCCAGAGGATGTTGGCCTTGGGGGGACAGCCAGGGCAGGTCCAGCCCGGCTGCAGGGGCTCCCGTGGCAGCAGCAGCACCACTGTCCCGGTGCTGTCCCGGTGACTGCTCCTTGGCCCAGCCCTGAGCTGCAGAGCTGTCTCTGCTCCTGCCATCACACCCTGGGCAGGGCCAGTGTGGCCCATGGTCCCCGGGATGTCACCAGGAGTCCTGTGACCAGCTCTGCTGGCAGCACAGTTGGGCTGGCCATGTTGTGCTGCACTGAGGTGGGCACAGGGTCAGTGTGGGTGCTGCTGCCTCCCTCCTCCCCGTGGGCAGCACACTCACTCCTCAGTGCCTCCTAAGAGTGGCACATAAGGGTTTCATTCCCACTGTATTTAAAAGAGAAACCCTCTTGTTTTCTTGTCCCTTTATTTGACACATTTCCCCTCTCGGTGCCTGACTGTATTCCCTTTCCATCAGCAGGGCTGGCACGAGGAGCTGCTTTCTCGCCCTGCAGAAAACCATTGCCCAGCCACACAACGGGGAAAAAATAGCTTGTGAAAAAAAGGCAATCAGATCCCTCAAGCAAAAGTGTTTTTTTTTTTTTAAAGAGTCCCCCCTTTCTGGAAGCAGTTTCCTGCTTTTCTAATTGGTGTTTCTGAAGGGAGAGAAAGAGGTCCCTGTTCCAGGGGTATTAAGCCCTTTAAAGATGCTTTAACTAACAAAGCAAAGATTAGAGAACACGGATCAGATGTTTTTCCTATCAAAGCCTTTTCTTTCTTTCCTTTTTTTTCCCCCACTGTGGATGTTTTGAGTCTCCTCTGGGCCGGGCTTCATTAAGGCTGTTAACTTCGTAGTGCTGATGTCTCTTTGCCCAGCTCACAGTTTGGGTGGCCTGAACTAAAATCTCCCAAAGGGCTTATTACAGGTGGTAGGCAGACAGGGCTGGAGCCTGGGCCACACCACATATCCCTGAGAGAAATGTGTTTCCCTGACCAAAAAAGCACAATATTATATTCTTAAAACATTCCAGCCCCGTCTGGGTGTTCTCTGCATGCATTCCTGTACGTGGGATTATTATTGTAGAGAATTTATAAAGTCATTCATTTCTCTGGAAGTGTATGACATGGGTTTTGGTTGAATGGGCCCAGTGCAAACTTAGAGCCATGTGGTGCTATAAAAACACAACAGTAAATAAATCAGCAGGGAGAATTTACACTTCAGCCTTCTGATTGTTTTTACATTCAGAGGCTCAGACTCAGAGCCAGAGTGTAAAATAAATACCTGTAGCACCGAAAATGCAGCGTCACACTCGCCTTCTAGAGATCACATCAGCAAAGCCAGGATACGTGCAAAGCAAGGGTGTTTACAGGGAGCTTGTGGTGACCTTTTTTTCTTTGGCTGCTTCCTATTTTTCTTGGTGATACCTCAGATCTTTATTATGGCATTGTCAGTCCTGGTGCTCCTGTGAGTGAAGGTTTGCGTCAGGCCTTTGAGGTTCAAGTGCTCGATTTTTTTTTCCTGGGGGTTATTTTTATCACTGCTCCTTAGAGAAAAAAAAAAGAAATCACTCCAGGCTGAAGCTTGCCAGCTCCTGGATGTTACCAGGAGGAAATCACGCTTTTCATCTGTGAAAAACAGGCGTGAAAGGAGCCAGGAGATGGATGTCCAGGTTCTGTGCTTCCTGGTCCTGCCACTGCACGGGAGCTCAGGGTGCAAGAGCCAAGGCCTGGGAAGGAGCTGTGTGGGTTGAGGCCTCTCAAACCTGCCTTTGGTGGGAGCCTGAAGGGGATCTCCTCAGCACACTGACAAGGTGACCCTGAAATGTAGTGCTCCTCAATCAGGGGAATTTCTGCTGCACTTGTCCCTGCATAACGTGAGGGTGTCACTGAGCTGCAGTCTCACCCACGGAGAGACAAAGGGTGAAATCATCTTTGATGGCATCAAACTGTGTTTGGAAAACCAAAGCTGTTCTGTGGCAAGTGGAACTTTCCTGTACTGAAGTAAACCTTTTCTGGGCACAGAAATGGGTCACAAATCCTGTGAGGCTGTAAAACCACCCCTGGGTTAACCTTCTCCCCGGGAGCCCCCCTGCGTACCCCAGGTTGCTCCGGTTGAATTCTCTGCTGACCATTGCACAAAAACAGATTTTTGCTTTCCTGCCAGAAAAGCACTGGGGTTATTTACCACCTCAGAGCTGGGGCCACTGCCAGCTCCGATGGTCCATTTCCCATCAGCAGTTGGGATCTGTGGCCCCACCCGTGTCTCCTCCAGGAGCGATCCGTGAGAACACCCGATTGTACCTGTTGGGCTGGAATCACCTCTTCCACTCAAAACACGTGCCAGGGGTGTGTGCCGGCGCCTCTGGGTGACCTGTGGCAGCTCTGTGCTTTTGTAACCCTCTGGCTGCCTCTGCCACACGAGGGGCTCCAGGCAGCCCCCCTGGGGACAGCAGCGATGGCTCTGCTGAGCTTTCCTGCTCCAAGAGCCTGCTGTGAGTTTTGCACACTAGACAAAATACTGCTGCTGGTGAAGCTATCTGAGAGCATAAGAGAATGTGGAATTTGGCTCAGTTAAAGGAATATATTACTGGCATTTGCATTTTCCATGTTTTCTTAGTAAATCAAATCCCTGGTCTAATAAAAGGATGAGAATTAAGATAGGTGGCTCCATGCCCTTAGTAAAAAGAGGTGGTTGCACACATGCACCTCTTGACTCCTGTGCAAGCCTGAATATTCAGGTTAAGACCTTGACAACTTCATTTTGATGGCTGAGATCAGATTTAAGTCTGCAATTCAAATGCACATGCAAAATCATGAACCCAAACCTTGTTTGCAAGAGAGCTCGTCCCCCCGTCACACTGATACTGTGGGTTTTAGTCTCTCTGAAGGTATAGAAACTCTGAAAACTGGAAGCACATCAATCTCAGTGAATGCATTATACAAGTTAGATTCCTGTTATCTTTAATAAGGGATTATTTTTGTTAGCCAGGCAGTAGAGTTATCGGATAGAAAAATGGAAGTATTTTCCTCTGCTGGGTCCCAGAACGCTGCCCTCCAGGAACAGCCCCCCCTCCTCCAAGCCCCATCCCCAAGATCGTCCTCTGCTGTGCATACACTTTTCATGGGTGAGGAAGATTTTGTTGAGTTTTTGGGTAATGGATCCTCTATGCTCACTTGCTCTCTGTTTGGATTGTGAAGGAGCCTTTCTAGCAAAGCAGTATTCAGTGGTGGTCTCCAGGAAAAGGCATTTCTTGCATTAAAAACAATAAAAGGCCCAATGTTTTACAGACAGATGTCCATCAACAGCTGGCGCTGGAGTGGGAAGAGAACACCGGATCTTCTCCATCGTCACAGTGCTGGGGCTATGCACAGCCACTTGTTTATTTAACAAGCTGCATTATTAAACTGGACCTTGGGTTGGGAGTGGAAGCTCAACCCCCTGAAAAGCCACACAGACGCTTTGATCGTTTATCAAGACCTACTTAAGAGACCGTGCACTTCACCAGGGCTGCAGGGAAGGAAAGGGGCCAAGTCTGTGTGTCACCAGCTTTCACCAAGCTGGGCCTTGGACTCAGCCTGGCCCTGACTCAGACGTCTCTGGACTTGGTCTCGTTTGCAGAACCTCGTGGCAGCGTGCCCTGCGAGGAGCACGGGCACAGACGGTGCCACCGTCCCTGTGCCAGGACAAGACTCCACTGCGGGCAGTGCTTGGGGCAGCGATGGCCCTCACCCAGCCTCTCAAATCCCACATGCACTTGGCTTTGAGCCCTTCTCTCTCCCTCTGCTCCCTCACCAGCCAGGCACTGGGTCAAGCTGTGCCAAAGCCCAGAAAGGCTCCCGATGTGCCGGTGACCCCTCGGCAGCACTGCCTCCTGCAGCGGGCACCTGGGCTCAGGCAGCCATGTGCCACCAGTACGTCAGTGCTCTCCACACAGCAGCTGTTCCCAGGACATGGCAACAGCTCCAGCTAGGAAGGGAACATTTTATCCAGCTAAAACTGGACAGCAGTTTAAAGGGGGAAATGTAGTTACCCACACTTCAGTTTGGCCTTGACGTGGCATCTGATATCTCTGTTTGCCATGAGCACCCCTCGTGCCCATGGGAGGCTGTGCAAGCACTCAAGATGAAGAATCCCGTGTCCAAAGATGCCCTGATAATTCCAGGTAGAAGTTGTTAAACCAAGACTTTCAAAATACACTGAACATCTATCATTGTCCCACATTGTACCTATTCTCCCATCATCTGCAGGGAGGGTCTTGTGGGGGAAGCAACATGAGGGTTGTGATGGAACCTGTCCTGGGACAGTGTCACCCCCTGCAAAACTAGCATGAGACCCCTCATTTGGGGCCCTAAATCGCTCCCATTAAGTCTTGTTCTCTTCAGGCACAGCCAGGGTTGCTTTTGTTTGGGCATTTGTCCCCTGGATTTTCTTCCATTACAAAAGTCTCTGGGTAAAGCTGGGGTCAGCTGAGCAGCTCTTTGCTGTGCCCTCCCTGCCAGCCCCTGCTTGCAGGGCCACAGCACATCGCTTCAGGGGAAGGCAGGCTCTGCCCCTCAGCACTGCTGAGCTTTTCCTGCTGGATCCCACAGTAAACCAGAGCCCTTCCCTGATGCTCTCTGCATGCTGGAGGTCACATTTGTCTGGCTCACCCCGTGGGCACTGAGAATCCCTCCAGATCCTCCCGGACTCACTGAGCCAAAAACCTGCTCTCAGTGACAGCAGCACTCGGCCCAGCCGCCCTCACCAGAGCAGGCTGTGCCCCTGGAATCTGACACTTGGGCTGGGTGGCATCGCTCTGGCCACCTGCTACAGCTCCCCTGGCTCATGGACCGGGCGAGGCGGGCGATGCCCAGGCTGCCGTGGGGATGGAGGCGCTCTGTGCCCACCTCGTGCCTTGGACAGAAGATTTTGCAAGGAGGCAGGTTTTCAGTAAAGGAGCACAGAGCTGATTCTGTTGCCAGGCCAAAAGGGAGGTTTGGACAGGCCTTTGGTCTCGGAGTAACCGTGGAGAAAAGCTGTCCTGTGCCAAGATCTCTGCACACAGCGAGACAGGGAACGGGCACTCCCTGAGTCGAGCGTGTGGTGCTGCCTGCACTCACGGGCAGAGCCTCCTGCCTCTGCTGGCACAGCACAGCCCCTCACTCAGAGCAGACAGAACTCCTGTAGGTTCATCAGAGCATGAAATAAGGAGAAATTGCTAAAGCTGGCATTGAAATACAAGTGCTCTCAGCACAGCAACACCAGGAAAGACAGTTTCTGTGGATTATTTTGCAATGACTGCATACTTTGATTGTTTCAAAGAGATTTTACATTTAATTTTTTTCTACTTAGCCAATTTATTCTTTGTCCTTGTTTTCAAGAAGTCTAAAATCACTACAGCACAACCCAGCCACTGGGCTGAAAATGTGATATTCCCAAAGCTGTTATGTAGTCTTAGGTATTTTGGACTCTACTCCTGACAGAAGTAACAAAAACAAACACTTGGAACACATATGTAATTTTAACTAGAAGCCAATCTAAGTTTTAGGACCATAAACAGCATAATCATTATTTACACTTGACTAACTTGTATTTCAGTGAAACCTAAAACTTTCTGTTGTGTGCTCACAAAGGTTATCATTTCAGGTTGGCCACAAAATGCTTCTGCTAAAGAAAGAAAATGGAAAATAGGAAATTCAGACTCTGATAGTGCACCAAGGCAGAATAATTCAGCATTGCATATGAAGCTTGTGTTTACTCACTCTGAGGCTGAAGTTAATCCTATCCCATAGATCAGCTGCTGTACTGGAAAGGTTGCACTGGACAATTCAGTTTATTGGATTAACTGTGTGTGGAGAGCCACCAGCCCCATTCTTGGGAATTTCCATTGTTCAGCTCTAGACCTGCGTCACACTTCCTTACAGCCCCGTATTTCTCTTTCTGTGGTTTTATTCTTGATTAATAACCCTCAGAATATATTTGGTCTGGTGAGCAGCAGGCACTTGGCACTGTTTCACCCCTCACAGGTTCTTTCTGCTGGTGGCAGGGACTTGGAGAGCTGCTCAAAGGGACAGGCCTGTTCCCAGGATGTGCTACAGCTCCAGGTGGGACACCCTGGGGGGAAAGGGGCTTCCCAGCAGCAAAAGGCTGAGAATGGACATGGGATCTGACACCATCAACACACGCGTTCCCTCCCATCAGCTGAGCTGCTGGAGTGGCTTTTCACAGTTGTGCTGCACTGGAGTTAATGCACTTCAGCTGCGCTCTGGAGAAATGCAGCTTCTTGGCTGATGTTTCCAGAACAGACTGAACAGCGTCAGTCCCACTGAGAGTCAGGGAGAGATACACTCTTGGTGCATATTCAAGAGAGTGCAAGCATTTTGGCAGTCTGCATCACAGCCAGAAGTGTGGAAGGGTTCCTATGAAATGCAGATAGTGCCTAGTGAAACTAATAAACCGGTCATGAGGTCAGGACCAGTATTGCTGTGATTTATTCATCTTCACTGGTCTTTGTTTTCTCTCTCTCTCTCACTGACCAGTGTCTGGATACCTTCAGGTGGCAAACCTGTGGATACTCAGCAAGCATGCACTTAAACACTTTCTCACCTTTGAAAATGGGACTCCACCTCCTACATCCCCACGGTCCTGGTGGGAAGTAACCTGTCATAAGCAGAGCCCCTGAGTCTGCATGGAAATCAGTGCAGCTCCACTGACTCCTGGCAGCTTCAGCACCTCCATCAGCTGTCCCATATCGTAAGCAATTGAATTATCATCACTTCTTCTGTAAAGCATTCAATGGCACAGCCAGACACGTGGATCTGTGAGAGTTTATCACTGCATGCTCTCTACACACTTCTTCCTCTCTGGTTTCCAAAGACCTTGCTGAGGAGCTGCACCTCAGAGAGCCCTGCAGTGCCCGGCCCTGCTGGGAGGTGTGTTTGGGGCTTTTCCCAGAGGCTGAGCTGTTAGAGGGGATATGGCCTGGGCTTGGCCTCCTGCAGACTCACATTTCCATCAGCAGACACAGGCTGCTGCAGACTCCTTGAAGCTCCAGGCAGATTTCCCGAGTGCTGCTGAGCTCTCACATAGCAGAGTGATGCCACACAGGGGTGCTAAAACTTCTTCTATAAAACATCTTCTTCCAAACCCTGTTGTTGGGCTGTGGGAACCTACTCTTCTGTCTGGAGGGCAGAGCCAGCAAAGCCACTCCAGGGAGGCTGCCCCTGACCACCCAGGGCCTGCCTTAGCCCCAGATCTGCAAAATGATCCGATACCTCTTAGACCACAAAAGTAGAAATAAGATGATTAGTGGGGCAAAGCAGGCTTAAAAGGGATGGGAGGAGATTTGCTTTTCTCATGAAGCCGTGGTTAGAAATCTCTTTGGATAAAAGAAATCTTAAGTCAGTTAAACCACTTGTGAACAAATGCAGGTCTTGTGCAGTTGTTTCAGAGGACAAACTCAAGCCAGACAGGGGATTTTCCTATCTTAGAGCACTAATAATCCAACAGCAAGTGCTGTCTGGTTGTGAATAAGCCAGTCTACAATATTGCATATACAATATGTCGAATAACTCGCACTCTGATATGGCTCAGGGGTCTATTACGTGGATCCCTTACAGTGTAGGGCTGGACACTTCATCACCTCCTCATGGGGTGAATTCACCTCCTCATGGCTGCACCAGCTGAGGGTCTGTGTCACCCACTGTGACGCTCATGCTTGCTGCCACGGAAGGACAGATGTGTTTTTCCAGCAGCAGGGAGTGCCAGCAGGAGCACTGCAGCCTGAGGGACCCAGCCCTGGCTGTGCTGGGAGCCGGGCTGGCCCTGGAGGCACCGCAGCCGCCCCGTGCCCGCAGTAACGCGAGCCCTCGATGGCTGCAGCCACGGACAAATAGTCATAAATAAGCAGCAAAGCACTGGGGCTTGACAAGCCTTGAGCATCCCCAGGGATTTGTAATGGGATATGGAGGTTTTCACCTCCTGGTCTCTGGTTCACATTTCAAATCCAGCCCTGCTCCAAAGTGACCAAAGGTCATTGCCAGGCTCAGTCGCCCGTGTGAAGACATAAATGGCCTCATTTCTCTAATTCCTGAAGCGAGGCTGGGGGGAGGACTGGATTTGTTTGGTTTTATGATCCTGGTGGAACAGCCCGACAGCAAAGGCTCTCTGTGAGCCTCTCTGTGCAGGCCCCATCCTGGCTGTGTCTGGTGCCTGGACACCTCCCCAGCAGCTCCCAGGCACTGCCTTGCTCCCAGCCATGGGGCACAGAGGGACTGGCCTTACTCACACCTCATTTTACTGCTTCCAAATAGAAAGCTAAGCAAAAGTGTGTATTTTTGGGGTGTCCTCTGTACAGGGCCTGGGAGATTTGCAGAGGTTGCTACAAGTGTGAAACTCCACTGTTTAAGCACAGATCTTCAGCCCTGTCCCCAGAGCTTGGTCTTGGTCCCTGTGGCCCAGATGTCACGGGAGGGTGACAAACGGGTCCTTCTAACCAAACTTTGCATAAAAGGCAATTGCAGTGGTGGAGTTGCCAGCTGCAGCCTTACCCCGTGGTTAGTCCTGGAGAGCCTGGGCATGGACCATGTGGGCTTTGATTTTCTTAGTGACTTGTCTCTTCCCACAAGCTGGGAACAGAGAAAGGGCATCTGTGCCCCCTGCTCTGTCCCAGTTTCACTCTGTTGGCAGGGAGGTGGCTGGGTCTGGGCTATCCCTGCCTGGGCACCCCTGCAGGACCACCGTGCCGGTGCTCCCGTCCTGCCCTGGGCCTTTGCAGCGGCCCCCCAGCCCACACATTTCTCATACTAGTCAGCAGGGGATAGGGTTCATTTTCCCTCTGTGGTGATCACCAGAGCAGCTCGGGGCCAACACACGGACCTGCAGAGGTTTGGAGCTTGTTCTGGATTCCCAGGCACGGAGGTGTTGTATAAATATCCCTTATTATTACGGTGCTCTATTAATAACCACCTTGGGGAACAATGAGAGCATGCAGCAGCTTTGGTCACCCGATGCCAACCAGCCAAGCCTCCTCGGGGCCATGGGACATTCCCAGAAAAGCATCTATTTGGGGAAGCATAGCATTTGCACGCAAGCCCAGGGGATGCCCAAGGCTCTGGAGGAGGCCAGGCCATGGCCTGTGCTCCTGGAGACGTGCTGTCTGGGAGCACGGGCGCTCCCCGCCGTCCTGGGCCCTCCCCACACCAAGCATGGGGAGGTGTCGGGGCCTGGCCATGGACCTCTCCTCTCCCCCAGCCAGGGATGCACCAGGGCTGCAGCTCAGGAACCCGGCTCTGCCTGTCCTCTTCCCCCAGCTGTGCCAGAGGGGCAGGGCAGGAAGGGAAGGAACATGGCTTGTGGGAAATTTGGTTCTGCCCAGACACTTTGGTTGCAGCTCTTGCAAAATTTGATGACTGTTCTTAGGGACATGTCCCGGGGATTGTCACGGCCGTCATGGATATTGTCATCGATGTAAATGGTTCAGGATGAGACAGCCTTTGGGCAGCCTTGATGCTCAATCAGAAGGCATTTTGGGAGAGAGATGGAAATTAAAGAGGCTAATAGAATGACCAATATGTGTCTTTCTGCAACCCACTGCTTCCCACTTGGGACAGAGACAGAGAGCTCACTGGGGACTCCCTGCCAGCCTTCGCTGCTGCGCGTGCACCCAGCGTGTCCAGGTAGAGGGAGACATCCCTCCTTGTCCTGCTGGGGACAGGGCAGAAGGGTTCCACAAAGCATGAGGAGGAAAATGAAACAAAGGAGCCCAACACTTGTTTCTCCAGGAGAGGCACGAGGGAGCCTCGCTCCTGCTGGGTGTTGTGGTCCCTGCTTGGGATCCTGCCAGGTTCACCAGGGAAAATGGTACTGGGTTTTTTTCACATTGTTCCTGATGGCTGGGCACTTCCTGAGTCTTTCCACTGAGGTGGGGAAGGGGAACGAGAGGAAAACAGAACCTTTTTTTATTTTCCTTCCTTTTGCAGTATCTCTGTGATCACAAAAAGCCATATTGCGCTGATTTTCCTGCCTCCGTTCACACAGGCATTTTACAAGGGCACAGGAATTCCTCTATGAGGGACACGGGCTCTTCTGATGCCCTGCTGCCAGCACGGTGCCTCCCTGGTCCCCGAGCTGCCAACTCACCAGTTCCTGCTCTCAGGAGCTTGGGATGCAGTGCTGGGCCCCACATCCCACCTGCTGCCCCGGCCTGTGGGGGCAGAGGCAGGGAGCAGAAGCAAGCCCAGGGCCCGCAGCCCCGGGTCTCTGCAGGGGCAGAGGTGGGAATGCAGAGGGGCAGCGGAGGCTGCACCCCAGGGCAGTGACTCACCAGGCCCGCAGGGTCAGGAAGTGCTGTCCCTGTGGGGTCGGGGAACAAGATAGTGCTGAGAACCAGCAGAACTCACCAGACACCACTTGCAGCTGCTGTAGCTGCAGATCTCCTGTTTTCATAAACTCTGCACTGATCTACCCAGCTAAGGAGAGAGGTCTAAAAATGTGAAGGGAAGTAAAGGCTGCAGAGATTTGTGCTGTCTATTCATGACTGAGTCACTCAGCAGCCTTATAAAGAAGTTGCAGAGCTCAGCAGGTACCCAAGGGGACTTTCTGTGTGATGTGAAGATGAAAAATCTCTCTGTTCATCACTTCTGGAAAAACAGACGTTTTGCTTAACCTGAGTTCTTGCAGGGCCTCAGCAGGAGCGCAGCCCCACCCTCGGTGCAGGCAGGATGCAGCAGGGATGGTGTCATTCACAGGACAGTGTGTGTGACCACGGTGGTTCCCTCTTGTCATGGTGCAGTTTGCCAGCGAGGGAAAGCCGGTGACCCCGGGGCTGTTTGAGCAGGTCTGGGCTGGAACAGGCCTTCTTGCCCCAAGCATGATCAGCACCCTGAGCTAAGCAAGAGGACCCAGCTCCAAGCATCCACCACCCCCTAATTCCTCTCTGGTTCAGCTTTCACGTGATTTCCCTTAGTAAGGACATTCTTTTTCTCTTTACCAACTGCGAAGCTGGGGAAACCTAATGCCAGTATTAAGAAAATACTTTTCAAATTATCCTTTAGTTCCAACAGCTTAATGTCCTTACACATGCTTAGTGTGGAGTTTCAGCCTCCTGTGTCTGCAGTGGGACAGCCCACCCTGGGGGAGCACAGGACCCCTTTCATGTGGATATGTGGTCCCCTGGCCAGCTGCAGGGAGGAGAGGCCACGTGGGGCATCGGGCCCTCCCAGGAGCAGTCCCCTCGGAAGGGCTGAGCACCCAGAGCTGGTTAGGGTTTCGGGCTGCATCTCCCCTTGTTGGCACAGATGCAATGGGTGCAGTGATCCCTTTCTCCATGGGTGGTGGTGAGGATCTTGAGGGTCTCTGCAGCCCCTGTGCTCTGTGCTGGCTCTGAGGATGTGGTGCCCATGATTTCAGCAGGAGGATGACCGTGCTCCGTGCTCTGTGTGTGTACAGCATCGAGTGCAGGAAGGGACTTTCCCATGGCACAAGCCTGGGCATTCCTTGCTTGCCTGGGTGGAGGCTCTGTCATTGTCCCCCTGAGGTGGGAATGTGACTTTGTGCCAGGTGAGCCCACAGAGAGCAGAGTGGTTGTTGCAGCAACATCCGAAGGGTTTGTGCAGCGACAGACGAGCCTTTCAGAGAGGACAGGACAGGCAGGGGCAAGGCTGTAAGGGGGTCTGCAGCCGAGCCCTACCTCCTTACTCGTGCCACTGAAGCCTGGAGGAAAGCAGTCATAATTCCTGGGGGTGACTGGCAGCTTGTCAGGTGCCTTGGCAGCTGCAGTGGTTAGAACTGCACCCTCACACCACCCCACCTGTGTAGCTCCTCTGCATTGCCCAGCCAGCCCGCCTGCCTTAGCCAGAGTTTTCTGGGTGAAGGAATGGGTCACCCCAAAGAGGGGCTGCCCTCCACCCCCTCTCCCTGCTCCCCTGCCTGCCCCCTCTTGCTCCACAAATAAACAGGGAGGTGCTGACAGCTGCCAGCTTTGTCCAGAAACTTTTGACAGAAAATTGAAGCCCCCACTGCAAGGAGGGCGAGCTGGGGGGGCTGTGTGTTTGCAGGGTGGCCAGGAGTGTGGGCAGGCTGAAGAGCAGCCTTTGAATTTAAAGCAAATTCAAATACCAGTCTGATACTCACCTGAGCAGGGGAGAGCTGGGAAAGCCCAGCCCAACATTCAATTTCCTTTTCTCTCCTTCTTTTTTCCCCTGAAGTAACTCATACATAACATCTGGCATTCATCTCTCCTTTCCTTCGCATGCACAGCAGAAACCCTGGTGTGAGTCATGTCCATTTAAATATGGAAGCACATCATAAAACCTAATGGAGAGTCCAAGAGGTGAGCTTTTATGTGGTTAAAACTCATAGAGAGGTCAAGATTGTTTGGTTTAAACATGGGGGGTCACTCTGCACATGAAGGTGGTCCTCTAAACCTTTAGGAAGCCTTGTTTGCTCAGGGCGAGCGCTGGGCCGCTGTCCCGCGGTGTCACCGCCCGGCTCCCGAGGCACGGGGACTCCACCGAGGGGAAACACGGGGCTGCAGCCACAGCCGTGGGGAGCCACGGCCTCGTGGAGGGGTCCCAGCCAGCAGCAGGAGTGGGGACTGGGGCTGCACTGACAGTGGTTTGCAGAAGGGAGCGGTGGCCGTGCTGTGCGTCCCAGCGGGCCGGGGGAGCTGGGCAGGCACCCGTCGCCTGTAAAACCCGGCATGTTTTATGGGACAGCAAGAGGAGGAGTGTTAACAGTTTATTTGTCCTTGTTAAACTGCTTTTTTGTTTTATGGACTCAGAAATAATTTTTGATGACCATTTATTACTACTTTATTGTCTGGTTTATTGTGACTAAGCTCACAATAAAGCAAACCTTCTGCTCAGGACTGGCATAAAGATGCAGTTTGATCTCTGAATTCTCTTGCCTGATACACGTTTGCTTGAGCCAAAACCAGGCATCTGCAGCCTGTCTGGGGTCAGACAGTCCCTGCCCTTCTCTGGGACAGAGTGTTGTCCCAGTGACTATCCCAGCCATGGGCTTGAGTGAGTCCCAGCCTGGGGAATCAAGGACAGGATCTGCCCCTCTGCTGCTGCATTAGACCAGCTCAGAGCTTCAGGCTCCTCCTTGCTGATCCCATGGACAGGGATGATTTTGAACTGTAAGGAAACAAGTAATTCAGGGTTATTAACCCTGGATTATATAAATGTGGATGCTCAGTATAGCCAACATGACATCTAGCTCTCTCTTCAGCTCAGTCTGGGCTGTGGCAGGCACCAGAGCTGGTCTATCTCATGTCCTCAAACACCTGCTCTGACCAGTGGCTGCAGATTTAGGATGCAATTAAAATAATGACAGCCAGGGGCAAAGTCCCTGACAGCTTAGAGGCATTAAACACTTAGGGTCTGCTCTGTGGTCCTCCTACCCCGTCTTGTTTCCATTACCATAACAACATCTCTATTTACTGCCGGTGTCCCTGCTCATCTAGTGCTGGCGTGCCGACTGTCTTGACTAATATAAGCCCCTTCCTCAGCTGTCTTGTGAATTTTCCACTATTAAATCCCCAGTTGTCACGTTGGCACTGGATTGGATGATGGAGCCTGCACGGTCACCTCTGAGAGTGGAGGGGAGGTGATGGTCCCTGCTCGAGGCTCTCCTCTGCCCTGGGCTCTGCCCCTGTGCTGTGTGGCCCCGGGGGTCAGTGCAGGTGGGGTTTGGTGTGGGAGCAGCCTTGGAACAGGATCAGGGAGCAGTGGTTGGTACCCAACCAGCATATCCCAATCCTGACCCCAGAGTCTGGGATCAGCAGAAGTTGGGCACCTCCTCTTCTCCAGGGATTCTGGGGATGCTCTTCACACCTCCTGCTCCCTTCCTGCACACCCAAGGAAGGGAGCAACAACCCAAGGGACCAACAACACCCACATCTGACACCAACCTGCTCTGTGTCCGCTGTGCTGGGGTTTATCCATCACCTGCCAGGCTGCTCCCCTGGGGAGCAGAGCGAAGCTGGGCTGTCTGTGCTCTGGCTAATCTGTGGTTTCTCCTCCGCTGGAGACATTTAAGTGCTTTGGAGAAGGTGCAATTTCATTTAACGTTGCTCTGTCCTGTCTCTTGCTGCTTCCTGCCAAGAAACTGTCAGTTCCAGCCGAGCTTCCCGTTTGCTTGTTCTTTGCCATACCATGAAGTCTGGGCTCAGTTTGTAGCTCCTATAGCTGCAGGAAAACAAATCCATCCTGCCCTCGCAGCCCAGGGCTGTGCCTGAACTTTCCAGGGCCCTGAGTTTGCTCCTTCACTATTCCTTCTCTGCCATCCTTGCCCCTGCTTGCTGCCAAGAGGCAGAGAAAATGGGATCTCATGCTAAAAAATAAGCAATCCTGGTCGAGGTCTTGTTTGAACACAATCAAAAATGTTCCCTGTCCAGCCTTTTGCCTTGCCAAACCTGAGAGAAGTAGAAAAGAGTCTGTTGAATGGGGTTGCCTTTAGACCCAGGTTTGTGCAGCAAGGAGACAGGCAGCAGGTCACTGACACCAAATGCCCATTGCTCTTCTCAGGAGGGCATTTTTCTTTTCCCTCAGCCCTGTTCCCCTGTCACTGTCTCCCCTGCTCTTTTTTCATTTTCAGGTACAAGCTCTGCTAGTCCGTCCAAGGGGTTTCCATGCAGGTCTGGCAGAGACACTGCCATATGTTTTTCATTCTGATAACTCCCCTATGGTGTCTGTTATCACCCAAGTCTCTATTAAGATTTATTCCTGTTATTGTAGCAGTCATTTTCCCCCAGTACATGTGCATTGTATTTGGAGGGAGTCATAACCACTTTCCACATCCAACAGATGCTGTAGTCAGAGCGACTCCTGCTTCCATTTACCAGACCTTTCTACTAATATGGGATTTCACCAATAACCACAAGTGCTGTTCGCTCCCCAAGATTTCCACACTGTCATTTCTTGACTGTGTTAATGGCAAAACACCACCCAGAGCTCCAGTCCCTCGCAAAGCAAAGGTTTTGCTTGGCTTGCTTTTCATCCACTTTCCCATTCAAAGCAGTGAGAGACTCCTGCTCCCAGTGGCTGGAAGGCTGAGCAAGAATGAGGGCACACAGACCTGGGGTGGGCAATGGCTGTTATGAGAGGGGAAAAGGGCTGGTTCCCCTCACCATAGGATTGATTGAGGACAGGCTGGGGAAGGGGAGGGGGGGGGTCATTGGATCTGATAAATGGATTTAAGAAGAGGCCAAGGTGCTTTGGATGGATGCAGTCAGAGGGGTCAGGTTTCACTGGCATGGGTTTGGTAGTGCCTCATCACAGCTCTGCCTCTTGGCAGGAGGGTATGAAAGATATGTCCCTGCTTCCCAGGACTGGCAGCAACCGTGGCCCCAAGGCTGTTTTGCTCTGGTCCTGATCGCAGGCAGCAGCACCACTTGGGCTCCCTGAGCGAGGCAGCCTCGCCTGCAGCATTCACAGACCCTTCCAATTTGCCCCTTTCATCCCGTGGCAGTTTGTTCAGCTCGTACGGAAGAAAGGAGCTCCAAATGCTTTCCGGGCCTAATAATATCCATCAAAGCATTTCCAGGGCTGAGGCGAGGATATACACTGCGGCACGCAGAGCAGGAAATGGGCTCGGGTTTTCCAGAGCTGCCTCTTCCAACCAGAGCAAACCTCAGGATCACGGGAGGACAAGAGCGCTGCGCTCGTGGCTTTGTTTGCCCCAGAAGGAATTGATTCGATGAGAAAGGAAATTGGCTTTCTTTAATCTGTCCTTGTGCTGATTCCGCAGAGGAAGGGGTGAGCACTGGCGGTTCCTGAGCCTGCACCACCCCTCGGTGCCAGGCGGGCCGTGCTGTTGGAGGGAGGGCGCTGTTCCCAGGCCGTGGGAAGCGCCCGAGAATCCCAGTGAGCTGTGCTGGTGGAGGGGGAGATCCCTCGCCCTCAGGGCCACTGGTCCCACAGGGATGGCAGCCAGCACAGCTCAGGCCCTGGGTGGGTCCCCTTCCATGTGCCTTTCTCAAGTGACAGGGGTCCCACTGCTGGCTTCACCACGCCAGGTTTTCTCCGGCAAAAGCCACGAGGAAGGAAACAGCTGTGCTGCTTCTCACCTCTGGGGAGCCTGACTGTGCCCCTTCACACCTCCTGTCCGAGCCCTGTCTCTGAACCCGGCAGGACAAGAAGGAGGATGTTCCTCATGCCTCAGTCGTGTGTGTGAGTACAGGTTAGATTTGAACAGCCTTTTCCATTAAAAGTATTATTTGATAAAATCACAAGAAATGTAAAAATTCCTTGGGAATGTGGATTCCTGAATGGTTCCAGGCTGGCGCTTCAACTAGAAAGGGGGAAATGGAATTAATGAGTAGGAAGAACAAAAACTAACTACAAAGTCAGAGAAGAGCTAGAAATGGTGCAGTGTTACTTTGTACAACAAAGCCTACAGTAAATAACTTATACAAAACCTAAGCCAAGATTATCCTGGATCCCTTTCAATGCCAAACAGCTCTCTGAAGGTGACTAAACATCATCACTGTTGTTTGCCTGGAAGGACATTGAGATGCAACCAGCAAAGGGATTTAGATATGCCAAGCAATCCTGGGCACCCCATGCTGAAGTTGTTTGAGGCATCAGAGGGGCAGGACTGGGAGCCCTGAGACTTGCTCTGCTCTGCTTCATCGTGCTTGTTTAGTGACACACCACTGCCCTTCGCAGGGCTTGGGCAAGGATTACAGAGACTATTATAAGGGCTTCCTGGCAGCTGGGGACTTCCTGCCCCTTCCTTTCTGTGAGATGCCCGTTGAGGGGTGCCAGGTCTCCAGCCAGGACTCTGCAGGCAGGAGCCCAGAGGTGCAGGGCACGTCGAGCCTGCAGGCAGGGCTGGTCACCTGTCCAGCCGGTCCCTGTGCCTGCTGCAGCAGCCTTGGCTCCAGCAGAGACAATCCACCTTCTGCAGCACCCGCAGCAGGATGTCTGCCTGGGCTGATGGGGGGTGGGAGCAGGAGTCAGAGCAATGGCCTGAAATCCTCAGGATCCTTCTGCCTGGGGAGAGGGGTGTGCTGTCAGTACTACTGGTGTGGCTCTGCAGGGAGACAGAAAGGACCATCTGTCCTGCCTCACCTGCCCCACCAGGTCACAAAATCCCCTGAAAACAGGCACAACCACAAGGGGGTAAAGTGACAAGGAGCAAAAGGAGCAAGGGGAAGAGAAAGGACCAAAGCAGGCTGGCAGAGGTACCACTGCTTTTTCTCAGGCAGACATGGGCTCCAGGAAGGGTCTTGGGCTTATCCTCATGTCTGGTCTGTGCTCTCAGGGGCTGCACTCTCCCATATGACTGTAATATGTGTGAGCTGCCCTGGGTGACAGTGCAGAGCCTCTGCCTCTCTGCTGGACACATTCCAGAGGGTACAGCTCCAGCATTGACGCAAGAAGAAAAATCTCCGTGGTGTAGCCAGTTTTTA
Source organism: Lepidothrix coronata (assembly GCF_001604755.1). Taxonomy (NCBI): domain Eukaryota; kingdom Metazoa; phylum Chordata; class Aves; order Passeriformes; family Pipridae; genus Lepidothrix; species Lepidothrix coronata. The sequence continues at coordinate 645,096 of NW_016690231.1, forward strand.
TGCTGGATTGGATTTGAAGAAGCAGCTGACATTGGCTGAAGCATCCGTTCCTTATGGCACTTGGGTGAAGTTTGAAACACATCCAAAGAAACACCCAGCAATGCAGGGAGAAGATTTATGCCAGTGGGAGTCTGGTAGACTGTGCAGCCTCCCACTGGTGTGTTGAGCTCCATGGTTTGTTGTTTGTGTTCATCTGTTTGTGCTAACACACTGTGTTGTGTGAGTGATTAACATATATCATCATCCGCCACACCAACCCCATGAAAACATCTGAGCTCCACAAGTGATGTTAATCTGTTCTTTGCTGGGACAGGAGACAAGGTGGAACAAGGAATGTCCAGAGTATTTTACTGACCTAACAGAAAAGGGGAAAAGTTCTTGCAAGGAAAAAATCCTTACAGGACAGTCTGCAGCAACTGCAGCGTGGGAGCTCCAGGGGACACCACATCTCCTGACAGTGACTGAGCTCCCCAATGACCCCCCTGCAGGGTCTGTGCTCACTGACTGCAGCCTCTTGCTGGGTAGAACCGTCTGGGCTCCCCTGTGTGGAAGTGAACCCACACACAGACAACCTGCACGGCCACAGCGACTGCGCCTGCGTGGGTCAGGCCTCAGTGGCTGCATCCAAAGGAGAACCAGCTGCCTTTAGCCAAAATAAATGTCTGCACAGGATGCTGCTGCGGCACTGAGCGAATATAAACCCTCGGTGCAACAACCACAGCCGAGTCATGCAGAATGCCTGACCTTCCCTCTAGCGACGCTGCTGCAAGTGCATGGCTTGAAATCAGCTCTCGCTCCGCAGAGAGGATCTAACGAGAAGCAGGAGGCGGCTGCTGTCCCTGTACAGCACAGCAGCAGTGTCCTCCTGTGCTCTGTGTGATTTCTCACCCCTCTTCCCCGGATTGGTGTTGCCATAAGGAAATACACTTCAACTGAGCCATTTTTGGCACCTCAGCACTTCTGGGGGGGCTTCTTTCAGACTAAAAGTGCCTCATTGCCCTGTAGCTGCAGCCCCATTTCCCTGCACTCAGGGAGCACAGGCGGCCTCTCCGGAGGCGGGGTGCGCGAGAGGAGAGGGCCAGCACGAGGGGATGGGCACCGATTCGGTCATTCGTTAGTGGTAGGTTGTGTGTCAGCCCCAGGCAGCAGAGCAGCACCCCAGTACAGAGCTTTGACAGCATTAATGAACGTTAATGAGCACAGGGAGTGACAGAGTGACTGGTGCACTCATACCAGAGGAGCTGGGGTGCTCTCCTCGAGGAGCCCCAGGCAATGACCCCAACAGTGAGGTCTCCTTGCCCAGGCGACCCTGGAGCTCCCAAGGGAGCTCTGTGTTCTGGGGCTGGGCGAGGGTCCCAAAAACTTTACAGCCCCAAATCATGGGCTACGCAGAGCAGCTGTACTGCAGGAGAGCATGGATATCTCACTGGAGAAGCACGAGCAGTTGTCAGGGTGGGGGCCGCGGTGGGGGGGGGCAGGGGGAAGTAAAAGTAAAAAGAGGGCGAAAGGGAGAAACCCCGCCGGCTGTGTGCTGGGGGAGAGTGGCTGACAGTTTTATTTCTGAGAATTTCCCCGTGCGTGATCTCTGCATTGGGATCTGCAGGAAAGTGACCCCATAAAAGCAGCCCAAAATCCCCATGGCAAATAACATAGAGCCAAGGCTGGCAAGCAGGAGCCAGTGGGAGGTATGGGGAGTGCGAGGGGTGTGGGAGCCCAGCCCCATTCCCCTGGGCCCTGTGGAGCCCCGCGGGCTCCCAGCCGTGCCCATCCGCAGGGTCAGGCAGCCCACAGAACCCCGCAAGCCCCAGCTGTTAGCAAAAAAACTACTGTTGTTCATGAGGATTGAGCTGATTATAAAATAATTATTTCTTATTGGATTCTTTCATCCTTGGGATGTTTATCACCCTTCGTTTTCTTTCATTCGTTCATTCTTTCTTTCTTTGTCATTTGTTCTTTTTCTCATTCTCTCTTTTGCTCTTTCTCTTTGTTTCTTTACCTTCTCTCTTCTTCTCTTCTCTTCTCTTCTCTTCTCTTCTCTTCTCTTCTCTTCTCTTCTCTTCTCTTCTCTT
>NW_016690231.1:647174-667099 GCF_001604755.1 Lepidothrix coronata
GCGGCTGTGTGCGAAGTGTGCGGCTGTGCGCGGAGTGTGCGGAGTGCGGGGCTGTGTGCGAAGTGTGCGGCTGTGCGCGGAGTGTGCGGAGTGCGGGGCTGTGTGCGAAGTGTGCGGCTGTGCGCGGAGTGTGCGGAGTGCGGGGCTGTGTGCGAAGTGTGCGGCTGTGCGCGGAGTGTGCGGAGTGCGGGGCTGTGTGCGGAGTGTACGGAGTGTGCGGCTGTGCGCGGAGTGCGGGGCTGTGTGCGGAGTGTGCGGCTGTGCGCGGAGTGCAGGGCTGTGTGCGGGGCGCCCCCGGCCCCGCATCGCTGCCGTTGCCCCCCCCCCGAGTTATTTGCTGCCCCAGGGCCCGGCGGGCAGCGGGGCTGCCGTGCCGAGGCCGAGCCGGGCCGTGCGGGGCCGCCCCAGCTCCCCTGCAGAGCCTGCGCCCCCCCCGCAGCCCGGGCCCGCCGGGGGCCCGCCGGGGTACAGGGGCTGGGGGGCGGGAGGGACGGCGGGGCCGGGCAAGGGCCGCGGGAGCGGGCAGAAAGGAGGGATCGCGGGAGGGACGAGAGGAGAGATGCCGGCGGAGGGGTGAGTGCGAAGGGCGGACGGAGGGAAGGCGGCGGGCCGTGGGGCGCAGGGAGAGCCCCCCGGGACCGCGGTGCTCCTGCAGCACAGCCTGGGCTCGGGGTGCGCGGGGAGCCCGTGGCTCGGTGTGGGCACGGCCCGGGCACCGGTGCGGAGCGCGACAGTCCGTGCCCGGGAGCTCCAGGCCGGGCCCGTGAGGAGCGGTGCGGACCCAGAGACCCCTGCGAGGGAGGACGAGGGCAGCAGGCAGCGGTGTCCGCCCCCGCCTCGCCTCAGAGGTCTGGGGGATTGCGGGGTGTCAGGCCTAAGCAGGGGAGGAGGCTGCGCGGGGGAAGCCTCGCCGGGGCCGGGGTAGGTGGTGGAGCGGCGGGGGACGCGGCAATGCTCGGCTCCGGGGCCGCCCCGGGACTTGGGGGCTGCCGTCGTGGGGGACGCGCGAGTCGCTGCCACGCGTTGCTTTACTCGGTGCCGCCACGGCCTTTTGCGCCGCCGGGCTCGAGCGTTTCGGGGCGAAGCAGATGCGTGACCGCGAAGGATGAGGGGAAAGGGGGAGAGGTGTCCCTGCCCTTCTTTCCCGTCGAGCTCTTGGCGTTTTCGCACCGCGGAGATGTTTCTGGCGGAGGGGCGGCAGGACAACCCCGACCTCTCCTCCCACCTGCTCCGGCAAGGTGTGAGCGGCGAGGTGCAGAACCTCCAGGCTCGATGCAGACACACGCCCCGGCCCCTGGACGAGAGCAGAGCCAGGGGCAGAGCAGTATGGCTAGCGGCGGGGTTAGCAACTCCTCATGCAGAGTGCTTTGCAGCTCCATGCGGAGCGGCCGGGGAACGGGACAGGCGTTCGCGGGGCTGGGCGAGACGCCTGCTAAACGTGGCCTCTGGGTTTAGGCCCTTTTTGGGGGTGCAGGAAAGGGGACGACCCCGCTCCACTCCTTCGGTGGGTTCTGTCGCTGCGGGGTTCCCGTCGCGGGGCAGCCGGGACTGGTTCCCCCCTCCATCGTCTCAGCTCCACTCGGCGACGCTCACGCGTGTTGGAACCCCGCGCGGGCTGCGAGGCCGGGCACGGGATATGGGAACGGGGCGGCGGGATCTTCTCTCAGGGATTTGGGGTTTCGGGGCTGCAGCCCTGCGGTTTGATGGGGACCCGCTCCGCTGCCGCCCGGGGAACAACGATTCCCGGCGGATCCCCTGTTCCCGGTAGACAGCACTCAGCCCTGACCCCGCCGGCCAGGTGGACAGGCCGAGGGGCCGGTCCGCGCCCGGGCTGCCCCCGACGTGGCGCCGCTTACAGCTGGAGCTTTACGTAAGGAGTAGGGAAGGAGAAAGGGATAAACGTGGGAAACGGTGAGGGCAGTCAAGGGATGGACAGTAACCTCGAGCTCTCCGACTCTGCTGGGGCGTTGGATTCGTGTCTTTTCTTAATTTCCAGGGGAAAATATTTTCTTTGTTTCTGGGGCAAAGGCTATCTAGAGCCGGGCACACCTCGGGGAAGGAGATCGCATCAGCCCTTGAGTTCCTGGAGGCGGCTTGGAGTTCGCACGCGTGACTCCTCGCTTTCCTCCGGTATTGCCCGGGGTGCCCAAACGAAATCCCTTCCCCTCCCCCTTGTATTGCCGCCAGGTGAGCAGCGCGGGTCAGCACCGGGACACTCTTCTCCGTGGCGTGTCCCTGAGCTCGGGACAAAAGCTGCTCCGGCCGGGAGCCTCGCTGCCAGCAGCAGCAGCAGGGAAACACAACACCGATCGTGTCACGCTCTGCCCTTATGCCGTTAGCTGCAGGAACATATGCTCAAATATGTAAGAGTAGTCTAGATTTTTCTCTGCAAATGTTTTTACCACATCCAAAGATAATATTTCAACAGAAGAATCAAGCCCCGCAGGCTACAGACAGGGCAGCTATATATAACCCGCTTGCTCACTCCGGCTCTCCGCGCATCGCTCGGGTTATGCAACCCCCATCGCGGTGGTAGCCACCGGCGCGCCCCACGGCTCCGCCCGCCCCGTCGGGGCATTTCCCCGGCACCTCGGTGCAGCCACCCGCCCGGACGGACCGGCACCAGGGCTCGGACCGGGACCGGTGCTGGTACCGGGGCCGGGCCGGGGCGGGCGCGTCGCCTTGCCCCGCGCCGATGCAGAGGAAGGGCCCGGGGGACGCCGCGGCGCTCCGAGGGGCCGGTACCGGGTGGTGAGTAGCGCCTCGCCCTCCTCGGGGCAGGGACGGGAGCGGGCCGGGCCCCGGCCCAGCCGGGCCGTGCAGGTGCTGCCGGCGGAGCGGGCTCTCGGGCCGGGCTGGGCAGGAGCTCGCCTGCCGCCCCGATCGTCGCTTTCCGTTTTCTCCGCTTTTTTTGGCGAAGGAAATGCTCGAACGCCGACGGGTGTTTTGAGGGTTTGGTGACCCGGGGTTGGGGGATCTCATCCCACTCCGGCGAAGCGACCGGCGGTACCTGCGCCCTCAGCGCACCCCGACGTGCCCAGACCCCGCCTGCTGCGGCGGCTCGGACTGCGAGTCCCCGAGGCCACTGAGCCCCCGGGGCCGCTCGCAGCCCCGCGGTGGATGCGAGCTAGAGGAAGGGAGCAATCCCTTCTCTCGGTGCCGGACATCCGCAGCGTGACGCCGGGCTCGGCTCCGCTCGGCTCGGCTCTTCCCTTCCCGTCGGCCGGCTCCCGGAGCCGTGATTGACACCGCCGGCCCCTCCGCCCGCCCCGCAGCACATCCCATCCCTCCCCGGCGGCCGCTCGCCGTGCCCGGGAGGCGGGGAAGGGCCTCCCCAGCCCTTTGACACCGTCTCGGCAGGAGTTTCACTTCGCTTTCGCCGCCGCCGCCGCCACTTCTGCAGGCAAACACCCCCGGCTTCCATGTGACGCCTCCCAGCCACTGAATGGGGGAAAGCGCCTATGAGGGAGACACTTACCCTACGTGCAGGAGAAAAGGAGGGGACGGGGAGGCAGAAGCAGGAGGTGGTGGTTGGGGGGAAGGGAAGAGAGAAAATAAATTAATAAATCGCAGGGAACGAACTTGGGGGGAGAGAAATTGAGACCCCGGGAAAGAAATTTATTTGTCGCCCCCCGGTCCCCTCTCGCTGCAGAGCTTGGTCCGCCGTTGCGGTGCTCGGCGCTGGCTACAAAGGGCCCCAGGGAAGTTTCTTGCTCCCCAGCGCCCTTCCCGGGGGTGACAGAGGGTTTGGGTTGTTTCGGTGTTGGATTTTTTTTTTTAAGTTTCCCTTCCCCCCCCCCGTCTGGAAGGAGGGGGGTCTCATTCGCACCTCCCTGGATGGTGCCGTAGAAAGGAGGGGAGTGAGGGGGTGGGAGGGGGGGCTCGTGGTGGGAGGCTGCCGCGGCTGCTGCTCCTGCATTGGTGTCTCCCCTATGGACGAAAACAGCCCTCTGTCTCCCAAGGCAAATGCTTTCAGTATCGCCTCTCTGATTTCAGTCGCCGCCGCCGCCGAGCAAGCAGGGAAGGGAGCGCTGGAGGAGCGCCGCGGCGGCCGCAGCGCGCCCGCCCGCCCCGGCTGCCGCCCGCAAAAGATGCACTTCAGCACTGTCACCAGGGACATGGAAGGTGAGCGCCGCGCTCGGCCCCGCAGGGTGCGGGGACGGCACCAGCGGCCGCCGCGTGTCGGAGGGTTTTCGGGCGGCCCGGGCCGGCAGCCGTGCCGGGGGCAGCGCACAGGACGCGGCCTGCCTGCGGGGCCGCTCGGAGGGGGCTTTGCCGCTCCCCCCGGTGCGCCTGGGCCCCTGCAGTCCTCCTTAGAGAGTTGGGCTCTGTCCGTGGCCCGGTGGCAGCTTTCGACGGCTCCGCCGCTGGGACCCACATCTTCTCGGAGGTGCTGGAGCATCCTCCGACAGCGCCGGCCGTGCCCGGGGCAGCGGCAGGCCGGGGCTCGGCTCCCGAGGGCTCTGCAGACCCTGTCTGGCCTGGGGGCTGCTTGGGAAATAAAGCAAGAGACCCCCGGGACCTCGAGGAGCCTTTCAGCACCGGAGGGGATCCGAAGGAGCGGGCCGTTCGCCGGGCCGGCCTGTCAAGTGCCGCAGGCCCCGCTCGGGCCGAGGGCTGCGTGGCCGGGGCTGTCCCGGCGCTCCTCGGCGCGGGCCCGGAGCTTTGCTCTGGTCACCATCTGCTCCCCCTCTCTCACCCGGGGATGGAAGGAATGGGGGATTGCCAAACCAGATCCGCCTTCCCCTGTCAGCCGCGGCCCCAGAGCGAGGGACGTTACCTGCAGCAGCGTAGCTACACGGAAATAAGAACCGGTTTCTTTCTTTGAGTTCCCCCACTCCTCTTTCTTTTCCCCCTCTTTTTTTTTTTTTTTTTTTGGATAGGGGGGTGACGAAGGGAGTTTGCTTTGCCTCAAGTGGTGTGTGGCGAGGGAGGCCTGCAGAGATAGATAGCACGGGCTTTGCACCGCCGCGGCTCTTGGCAGATCTCTTGGATTTGCAAAGGGAAAAAAAATTAGAAGAAAAAAAAGGAAAAAAAAAAAGAAGCCGAGGCAGGCAGGCAGCGGGAGCAGCGAGCTCCCCGCCTGCCCCGGGGGGAGCGAGGCTGGGGCCAAGCAAAGCGGAAAGGGGGAGGCGCCCCGCTGGGCTGGGCGCGGGGCAGGAGAGGAGGCGGAGGGCACCCCGCGGAGCCGGCGCGGAGGCGGGGGCCGCGCGGAGCGGCGCGGAGCTGGGGGGAAAGCGGGAGCCGGAGCGGAGCCCTGACCGCCTGTTTTTGGAATGATTTCAGCTATCTCCAGCCCCTGGCTCACCCAGCTGTCCCATTTTTGCGATGTTGCAGCTTTCACGGCCAACAGCCTGAGCAGCCTGAACGCCTCCGGGGGGTACCACCTCTCCCCCTCCCCGGGGGACCCGTACGGACAGCATGAGCCGCCGCACTACGAGCCCTGCACGGCTCAGCAGCACCCGCACCCGCCGCCCCAGCCCCAGCACGGCTATCCTTTCGGCGGGGCGGCGGCCGGGACCAACCCACCGCCCCCAGGCCCCGAGCAGCCCGAGGGCGCCGGGGGAGCCGCCGCGGGGCCGGCCGCCGTCTCGGGCTGTTCCGCGGGGGCGGCCGCCGCGGCCAAGGCGCCGGTGAAGAAGAACCCGAAGGTGGCCAACGTGAGCGTCCAGCTGGAGATGAAGGCGCTGTGGGACGAGTTCAACCAGCTGGGCACCGAGATGATCGTCACCAAGGCAGGCAGGTCAGTGCGGAGCTCCCGAGCGGCCCCGGCTCTCCAGCCGCTCCCTCGGGACCCGGGCACTCAGGCCAGCCGGGGCGGCAGGGTCCGGGCGCGGGTGGTTGAATTCGCATTTTGGGGGAAAACTGAGGCTGCCAAAGGGCGAATCGCGGAGCGGCCCGGCCCAGCGGTGGCCGTCATTTGATCCTGGCGCTTCTCTCGGGGTGAAATGTGCCGGCTTTTGCGGCCCGAAGGCCTCGAGTGCTGCGGGCAGAACGCGCGGGTGCTGCGGGCTGGCGGCGAAGGCGTGCGGAGGACGGCGGGCAGGGCGCTGGGTTTCACCCCCGCTGGAAAGGGCGCTGTGCTCCTCTGGGCGCCTTCGGCTGCCGGTGATCCCGCACGGGACTTCGATCCATGTTTACGGACGACAGTGTGTGCTGCGGGGGCGGACAGCAGTGGCACGGGGAAAAGACAAATGGAACTCTCGAACGCTGCAATACCTGCTAAATGCATGTTGTAGCACGGGTAGATCTTTTCCTTCCGGCGAGGACACGAACAGACCCTAATTCTGCACCTTGAACCGTGTTCCAGGGCTGTTGCATTTCCCGATTATCGAGTAACGAGCCCGGCTGAGCCCAGCTCTTCTCGGCCCTGCTCCGGCCGCCGCGGCGCGGTTCCGGGGCCAGGACCCCGCTGCCGGCCGGGGAACAAAGGAAGCGGCCGATGCGATCGCGTTAGAAACGAGCAAAACGTGGGGGGGAGAGGAGCCCCAATTACGGTTGTTAATTATTGCATTTAATGGAGATCCCCGAGAAACGCCGCGGCTGCGGCGGCTCGGGCAGAGCTGCGGAGCTCTCCCCGCCAGGCTCCGGGCAGAACTGCCTTCGGGGGGAGCGAGCGCATTGTTCGGGCTCTGACTCTTCCCCCGTTTAAAACGATCCGGCGGGGAGGGAGAAAAGAAAACCAAACAAATTAAGGAATCCCCCGGTGCTTGCTCCAGTTGTGCCCGGGGCTGGCTGCGGCGGGATGGCCGGGGCGCGGGCCGGACTCTGCTCCGAACGGCCCGGTAGGAGCGGTGACCGCCGCCGTGGGCTTCTGCTCTCCCGCCAGCGGTTTTGAGGGTCCCGAAAGTGCAAAAAAAGAAACATATTTACATGCACGCAGTCATTTTGGTTTGGGGTTTTTGGGGGGTTTTTTGTGTGGTTGGATTTTTTTTGAGTTTTGTTGTGGTGGTGGTGGTGGTTTTTTTTTTAATTTGCAATCGACTAAAACGGAAGGTGCCCGGTGCAGAAGCAGCCGGTGCCGCGCTGCGGGACCCCGGGCGGCATTTCCCGCAGACGGTGCCTGCCCCGGCGCCGGCTCTCGCGCTGCGCTGTCTCCGGCCGCGGCCCCTGAGCCCGGCGCCGTGCTCGGCCGTGCTTTCCTTTGCGGAAAAGGTCGTTCAGACTCCAGGCAGAGGCTCTCTGCAAACAGGAGCTCTTCGATCTGGCTTTCTTCGCTCTCCCAGAACAGCAGAAGGATTGCAAATACCCCACTTCAAAAGGGCTCGAAAATTAACCAACTCGATTTGAATCAGGGGCTTCTTCCCTGCCTTTCTTTGCTTATTTTATGGCACCGTCGAATCTCCAGACAGGCGAGTAAAAACAGGAGAAAACGGAGAAAACCAGCAGGAAAAGGCTGAGGGAAGGCGCTGCTAAGCTTGTTCTCTCCTAGCCTCTCTGGGCTGACCTTGCTGTTTGTCTAGATGGGTGTTATCATCTCAGGTTGTTTGTTTTAAAACTAAGTTTTAAAACAAGAAACACCGGAACTGGAGCTAATGGGGGCTTTTACACGTTTAAAAATAATAATAACAGAGGGAGCGACTGGAAACGTCTCCAGAGTTTGCTAAAGCGTTACAGGGAGGGAGACGCAGCCGCCCGATCCTGATGCAGCCCGGCAGTGCCGGGCCCGGACTGGAGGAGCTGCGGAGCCAGAGGCGCGCTGCCCCATCGTCCTGCCAGGCGGCCTTTCCTCCGCGGGGAGCAGCGGCACATAACAAAAAAAAAAAACGGGAAGACGCACAGCAGGTCCGGCCGTGCGCTCCGGGAACGGGCCGGGGGGGACTCTCGATGTCCGGGTTTGATCGGGTTGTTTGTTTAGGGGATATTGGGAATTTGGTTTTTCAACGGCTGCAAATCCCCTTCCCGGAATACTGCCCGCTGTCGCTCGCTTGATTTTCTACTCGGTAAAACAAAACCGAAGCCATAACGAGCCCCGACGCCAGGACACATCTTCGGCGTGTCCCGCCGGGGAGCCGCGGGCCGGGCCCTGTCCGCGGTGTGCGCAGATGGAGGAGGGAGAGACGGGCGGGCCGTCCCGGCCCCTGCCCATAGCCCACCGCAGATAGCATTTGTTCCGCAGCCCCTCGAAGGAATCGCGCCCTCCCTGAGCGTGGGGTCCGTGTCCCGGCTTAGCCTGGGGTCCCCGGGGACCTCCGCAGAGCAGAACGGGGAGGGGCAGCCCCGGGGCTCCCTCTGCCCTTCCCGGGAGCCCTGGGCTCCTTCCCGCTCTCCTTTCACCCCGCAAAGGTGCGGGAACAGGGGGCCCGCCTGGGCTCTCACAACGAAGTGGAGCCAGGACGGGATTTTCTGGGAGATCCCTGTTGCTCTCTAGTCCTTGCCCGCCGAAGGGGAGCGTTCACCCCTCCGTGCTGCGGGAGGTCTCCCGCTGGCCCCGAGGGCCACGGGGCTGCTGTAACCTCTGCTTTCAAACGGACACAGTTTGGGGGGTACAGAAGTGGCAGAATTGGAAACTCCCATCACCTCGTGTCGTTCTCAGGAGTTTCTAGATGTGCCCCCAAGGGCTGCCCGGGACTCCCGGGGCTCTGTTCCCAGCTCGGGTGTGGGTCCACAGACGGGGTACTGCCTTGCATCTGCGTCCAGTCAGGTCAGCTGAAAGGATGGGGAAATCATGGGGAAGAAATTCTTTTCACTTGGGTCTCCCCATCGCAAAAAGGAGGAGGCACTTGTTCCCCCCGGCGTCTGCGTTCCACCGCGGCGGGGCATTCCGGGTGTCCGGCACGAACGGTCCTGGAGCCGGCGGGAGAGGCAGGACCGCTCCGGCTCACCCTTTGGGATGCTGCCGAGGGCTGGGGAACACGGCAGCCCCTCTCCTCATGCTGCCCGGGTGCTCTGCCTTTTCCTCCGGCCGGCGGTTCCTGCGAGGGGACCTGTCATCGCAGCCAGGCGGGCATCGGAGCAGAGGGAGGGGAAGGGTACCCATGCCGGCCCCTCGGGGCTCCCCGCTGCTCCTCAGCTGAGCACTTCTCTCTCTCCTCTCTGCCAGGCGCATGTTCCCCACCTTCCAGGTGAAGATATTCGGCATGGACCCTATGGCTGACTACATGCTCCTCATGGACTTCGTTCCCGTAGACGACAAGCGATACCGGCAAGTAACACCCTGCCCGCCCGGGTTCTCGGCGCTGAGGGCTGGTGGGTCACTGCCCGCTGAGGGCTGGTGGGTCACTGCCCACTTGCTGAGGGCTGGTGGGTTGCTGCCCGCCCCCTGCCCCTGCCCTCCGGGGAGCGTGTAGGTGCGAGATGAGGAGGAGATGCAGGATGTGGCTGCCCTGGGGTCTCTTTCACACCTTTGCAACGAGTCCAGGACTGGGAGCAGCTGCACGGACCCCCAGGGCCCCCCTGGGCCTTCACACAAGGCCGGCAGGCGGCCGAGGCCGGAGCAGCGCGGGCAGAAGGGCAGGTTTCCACAGGGCGCAGGGCAGGAGCTGCCTTGTCCTGCCCAGAAAAGCTTTCCTTGTTGCACTGCTACACGCCTCCACCTGGCAAGCACACATTACTCCTTGACAAAAATCCTCCCGGTGCTCCTTGAGTGCTGTAGCCTCTCAGCGGGTGTCCCCGGGCTCTGCCATGCTCTCTTGGGAGCCCGCTGGGTGCTTGGGTGAAGAGAGCGGGTTTTGTGCTCTGGAAAGGCATTGGCCACCCGAGCCACAAAACCCTGCCCTTGTTTTCAGTGGCAGAGTAGGAAGGCCTTGGAAACTGGCGACTCACAGGGCAGCGATGCAGTCTGGTTTGGAAGCCCTTTAATTTTTAAGACAGTGAAAGGTGCATTATGTATTTAGCTTCAGATCAGGACGCCGAGCAGGCAGCCCGCATAGGAATCGCAGGGTCCGATATATAAATATTTAGACAGATATCCAAATTCTCAGGGCGTCCTAGAAATGTTTGCTTGTCAAGGGAAGTGGGATATATAACATCCAATTGAGTATATCTTTAAAAAGTAATGTTTCTGCTCAAGTCCAATGGTGTCTAATTCCCCCTGTGCAAACACTGGCTTTTAAAGTAAACACGTGTATAGAAGATTGGTTTCTCTGTTTTAAATGTTACTGTTGAATATGTACTTTGAAAGAATGAAACAAGGCTGCTAAATTCTGGACCTGCTATTAATCTACACACAACTTTCCACTCTTCACTTAAAGCCAGAACATTACTGTATAGAGGGCTCTCTTTCACCCTTTTTTTAGAGGAAAGGAGAGCTTCTGTGGCTTCTCTCTCAAATCTACATGGATAGCTATAAATTTCCTCCATCCTGCAGATTTCTCTCACGCCAGTTCCATCGGCAACCTGATAAAATATTATCTCTCCCCTGCAGCAAGTCTGGCTGCAGAGAAGAGCTCGTTCCTCCCGTGGCCGTAGGAAGCAGCAGTGATGGGGAGGCAGCACTTCCCCCTCACTGGGCTGCGGGTGCTGCAAGGGCGTGGGAGGGACCCCCCGGGCCACGGCTGAGGGTGCCTTCCCTCCCGCAGGTACGCCTTCCACAGCTCCTCCTGGCTGGTGGCCGGCAAAGCCGACCCCGCCACCCCCGGGAGGGTCCATTACCACCCGGACTCCCCGGCCAAAGGGGCGCAGTGGATGAAGCAGATTGTTTCCTTCGATAAGCTCAAACTGACCAACAATTTGCTGGACGACAACGGGCATGTAAGTGTTCCCAGGAGAAGGTGTCCAGCATTGGGCTGCAGTGGGGGGAACTCCCCGTGCCATGATCCCCGTGGGGGATCCCTGCCCGTGCCCCTCATCAGGGCTCCGCGCCCCGATCCCGCCCCAGCCCCGCGACTGCCCCGGGCAGGGGAGCCGGCAGGGCCGGGCTGCGCTCTCCTCTCTCCATGCTCCGCCTGGATCAGTTATTGTCTCCTTGCTCATTTTATCATTCAGATCATTTTGAACTCCATGCACAGATACCAGCCGCGTTTTCACGTGGTCTACGTGGACCCCCGGAAAGACAGCGAGAAATACGCGGAGGAGAACTTCAAAACCTTCGTCTTCGAGGAGACACGTTTCACAGCCGTGACCGCCTACCAGAACCACAGGGTGAGGCAAAAGGGCCGGGGCAGCCGAAAGCAGGGTTTGGGGTCGCCCCACAGGTACCGTGGGTGTGGGTGCTCCCGACGCTGGAGGCCGGGCTGTGTGTCCGGGGGCTGTCTGGGGGTACTCCCACCTCCTCCTCCCCATCTGCTAAACCCATTCCGGGGCAGCGCCAGGAACCCGATAGCCGGGGGGCTGTGCAGAGCTGCATCTCTGCACGCCGAGGAAGCGACGTGGGCTCCAGCCCCATTGCCAGCTTCTCCCTGCCCGGGGGACCTCATTACCTATGTAAACCCAAGACTGGGGCTAGTGGGGGACCTACAGGCCTCCTGCTGTGAAATGTCACTCACAATTTGTTTGGATAAATTTGCGATTTTACTACTCTAAGCTTGTAGCTGTCTGTTCCTCCCTAGAATACAATTATATGTTAAAAACGAAACAAAACACCCCCACCCCAATCTGATGTGGATTTCTAGGCAGCAGTTAATCCAACTGCTCCTTTAAATTGCACCAGTGTGATGTAAGGAACAGGAATCCCAGCGGCGAGCGCAAATATGATTTCCAGCGGGGACTTTTCCGCACCGCTCCAGCCGCCTGGCTCCGCGCTGGTGCTGCCGCCCGGGCCGGGGCTGGGTCCCGGAGCTGGGTCCCGGAGCTGTGCCCAAGCAGCCGGCGGCAGTGCCACCCTCTGCAGTGGCTCTGAGCAGACCGACCCGAGGTCTCCCCAGGATGCTGGGGTCGGGCCGCACCTCACCCCGCAGAGGCGGTGAGGCCAGAGCAAGGCTGTGCCTTTAAGGGGCTGCGGAGTCCTCCCCGGCTGGCATTTGCCTGATGGCTCCGGACAGCTGCTCTTTCTCTCCTGCTTTCTATCAGTTTGACCTCTAAGGCTGGAACTGTCACTGAGGGGCTTAAAGTTTGTTTTTCAACCCATTCCGGAAACTCACAATCACATACTTTATCCAGGGATTTGCTTAAATATAGAAAATGTCCTGCCTTCTCCCCGGCGAATTAAATAAATACATAAGTATGATTTATCCAGTGATTTGTCTTAGCTGCTCCAGTGGTGACCCATATAATGTGGCATTTTCTTACAAGTGCGTTTACTCAGCTTTTGCAGCCAACTCAGGCTGCCTCTCCCTTCACCTTGAACTCATATTAGGTAGCATGTTAGCCCTCATTTTCTAACAGAGAAAGCACACGATTGTGCTCTGTGGCCGAGCACGTCCCGGCTCCACCGGCCACCTGGACCCTCTCTGTTACAGCAGGCACTGCTGAGTCCCCAAGCCTAATCAGGGACACGTGTTCTGTCTGACCAGGGAGCCCCGTGTGCCACTCTGAGACATTTTCCCGTTTCTCCTTACAGATCACACAGCTGAAGATTGCCAGCAACCCTTTTGCCAAGGGATTCAGAGACTGTGACCCTGAGGACTGGTAAGGCTGTGCCTTTATTGACTGTGACTACACCCCACTCCCGTCCCGTTTCACGTGCACCTGCCCAGCTTACATTTGCACAAGGCCTGCAGGGAGTTTGGGGGACACTGTGTGGGGCCCCATTTGCCAGCTGCAGCTCACAGCAGCAACGTTCCAAGTGTTCTTTCCATTGGACCATTGGCTCTGTGTGACTTCTCCATTTCTTCTTCCAGGCCCAGGAACCACAGGCCAGGGGCTCTTCCTCTCATGAGTGCTTTTGCCAGATCCCGGAATCCAGTCTCTTCCCCGGCCCACCAGAATGGGACAGAGAAAGGTGAGAGCCCCCACTGGCCAGGCCAGCCCGTCACCTGGGCCCTGCTGGCCTGCACGGCCCCCACATGCATGTTCGGGGCCGGCTTTGCTCCTCACGCTGGTGCACAGCCCCACTGCTAACCATCTTTGCACTACTGCCCGTTTTTTGAACAAAAATAGCCACCTTCATAGCCTAATTAATTCTTGCTCGGACTACAGCACTGACTGTTGTACTCAAGCAAGTTTGCTGTTTTATAAAATACCACCCTTTGCCTTTAGTGTCCCCTTTTCGACTTTTTGGCAACAAACTCAGCTTTTCAGGCAGGGATGCAGTGCTGGCCACGGGCTCCCCCTCGCATTGCCCTTTTAATGTGCCTCGGCATCACGTTCAGGGCCCACTCCTCCATTCAGGAGCTGCAGTCAGGTCGAACAGCACCTCTGCCCATTGACTGCTTTTCCATTACCCAGAGTAAACAACTGCAAAGACAACCGAATGCCTTTCTTCCAAAACACACTCCGGGCCTGCAAAATAAAGGGAAGTCTGTATTTATTTAGTGTTACACAATTGCAAAAATGTCAGGCGTGCACCAGCTTGTCAGTCAATTCAGCTCCATTTATCGCAGTCAGAAGGTCCCGTCCCGCCAGCCCCGCTCGCAGCGCCGCCGTTCCCCCCGCTCCTCTCCCCCGCGTGCCGGGATGCTGACGGTGTGTCCCCCGCAGATGCTGCCGAGAGCCGGCGGGACTTCGAGCGGGAGGCGGGCGGGACGGGGCTGCACCAGGCGGAGGCCGCGCACCAGCAGCTCATGTCCCGCGTGCTCAGCCCCGCGCTGCCCGGCGGGCCCGGCGGGCTGGTGCCGCTGTCCGGGCCGGGGGGCGGCCGGCCGAGCCCCCCGCACCACGAACTGCGCCTGGAGCCCGCCGCGTCCGAGCCGCTGCACCACCACCCCTACAAGTACCCGCCGGCCGCCTACGACCACTACCTGGGCGCCAAGAGCCGGCCCGCGCCCTACCCCCTGCCCAGCATCCGCGGGCACGGCTACCACCACCACCACCACCACCACATGAACGCGGCGGCCGCGGCCGCGGCGGCCGCCAACATGTACTCGCCGGCCGGGGCGCCCGCGGGCTACGAGTACGGACCGCGGTAACGGGGCCGCGGGACCGGCCCCGCCACGGACACCGCCCGCCCGCCGCCCTCGCCTCCCGCCCCTCCAGCCACCCGATAGGCCGGCGCCACCTGATTGACAGCTGCAGCGCCCAATCGGCGGCGGCCGGGCCCACGCGGGCCGTGAGGGGCCGGGGCCGCCATCGCGGACAGAGCCGTGAGGGCGGCGGTGCCGTCCCGGGGTGACCCGCCCGTCGGGGCCGTGAGGGCGGCGGTGCCGGGGCCGCCATCGCGGAGAGACCGCGGCTGCACTTTGATAAATGAAGCCATATGTCCTTATCTCCCGGCGCCTCCGCCCGCGCCGGGCACCCAGGCCGGGGGCGGCTGGGCAGCGGCGGGAGGGCGGGGAGCGGCGGCGAAGCGGCTCGTGCCTGGTCGCTCGGCCGCGGGTGTCCGAGGGCGGTGCGGGGGTGCCGCCGGTGCGGGGGTGCCGCGGGGCCAGTCTCTCCCACCTGGGCACACCGAGGCCTCGTTCGCGGGTGGCTCAGGTGGTTCTTTGAGGGCAAGGGAACGCTTGGGATCCTCACTGCCAGAACAGATTTCCCACTTCTCCTCCGGCCCTGACCCTCCCGTGAGTTTTGGGGTTCACGGGGGTGCCTTAACCACAACAGCACTTTCTGGAGCTGTTGAGAAGGGCCCGTGGCCAAGAGGACAGCCACGTACGTGTGCCTTGTTTTCACAACAACAGATGCAAAGGTTTAAAAACCAGCCGGGGGGGTACCTGCAGGGTTTAGGCTGTGTGTTCTCACCCCCTTCCCAGGCAGCCCCACACTCCTGCCTTCCTGCGTCCTTTCCCGAGCTCTTGATACTCTCCTGTGGAGGTGCCTTTTAGAGGGACTTCAGGGTTTTTTCTCAGTCTGCCTCACCCCTTATATTTGGCTGACTCAAACTGCAGTAATCCCAAAGCACCCGTTCTACACCTACCTGCTTCCTGCATCTCCCCTCTTAATGCTGGTAAGTACTTTTTTCTTCTTCCTTTAATATCCTCCTTCAGTAGTCGTTCGTTGCTGTTGAAGGGATGGCCCTGTTCATCACAGTTTCTCCGGTGATGTGTTTGGAGAAGTTGGTTTCTGTTTTCAGATGCTCACCGAAGGCAGTCCCTTTGTGTTCAGAGAAGGTTTTGAGCAGCTCCTAAGCTGTGTTGGTATACAGTATTATGAACACTTTTCTGATTCTTTCATGTGACTCTATGAAAAGAAGGGGTTTATGTTTTTTTAAAGTCCTCTATTCACCCATGTTTGTGCATTTTCATTACAAACCTTTTAAAACGTGTTCTTTCCCTTGTGCAGGTGGCAGTGTTAATAGCAATGTTTATTTTGTCTCTGGCAGTGGGCTTTGGGCTTCCAAAACTTTTTTGAAGGGTTTAAGAAGGGATACAGGCTACCATTAATATTTTATGTAATTTTTTTTTCTGTTTAAAAAAATATATCTGGATCCATGAAAAAGTCTTGTGCAAGAAATATGTATTTTACTTGACATTTGCAGTGAATTTTGCGGTTCTTAGTGTCTGACTAAACCATAATTAATGTTCTCAGAAAGGTTGATGTCAAATAGCCTTGTGCTTATTATTAGTCAGTGGGAAATGGCTCTCGGATGTGCTCTATTGCTTTGCCGCTGTTATTTCAGAGTTTTCACTATGATTTGTTATCTGTAAACTGATTAGTGCCAAAGCTTTGGTCAAACGTTTAATGAAGTTGTTATATTTATTATTTCTTTCAAAGATTATGCAAACACTTTTTTTTCTTAATAGTTGGAGCATAGGAAAAAAAGTGAAGACAACCAAAGAAATCATATCTGCAGTGTAGATACATGTAGATATTTGTAGATATATGTAGATAATCTTATTTCATTTAATTTGAAAAGACATTGGACAGTGACATTTATAAATATTTTTCCTCTTCTTTCTTTCCTTCACTTATTGTTTGATTATTTGTGTATATTTGTCAGTTTGTCTGCTCTGAGTATAAACCTCCCCTACAAAATGAGGTCATTTAAATAAGGAGGGATTTTAGTGTGAGCAAACAGTGACTCCTAGGTCATTCCTCCCTGCCTGCTGTCCCTGGTTGCCCCAGCTGCGCGTGGTTGTGGTGATCTGTCACCACCCAACAGCTTGCAAGGTTGGGGTTCCCAGGTGGAAACAGATCTGTTTGTTTTGGTAAGCACTGTTTTCTTTAAACACACCGAGAGCAACCCAAGGTGCCAGGACTAAGCTGTGCTCTTACCAAAAGTGGCTCAAGGTCCTTGTCTTGACTGTAGGACTTTTAATTTTCTCTTTGTTGGAAGAGAAGATCACAGATCCTCAACCCATGGCTGTGGGCAGTGGGCCCTTTAGGATCACTGGTCTGTCCTCTGTGCTAAAGATCCACTGCAGAAGTCCTGGGGCTGAATGGGAAGGGGGGGACCGGGAGCTGTGTCAAGGCTACAGTCTGAACTATGGAAATGGTACTTCCAGTCTTGCTTTTAGGCCAGGAACATGCAAGGTCCTTAGATATATTAGCATGAAACATATTAGCAGTCCATTTCTTCTCATGTTTTAATCCTTAACTCAAGATTCCTTGGGACTTTGACCAGTGTCCCTCCTTCCATTGCTGTGTCCGTCTCATGGAAGGAAGTGTTACAGATATGGAAAGCAAAAAGGGTTATTTTTCTATCACAACAAAAAGTCCCCTTC
The DNA here is from genome assembly GCF_001604755.1 of Lepidothrix coronata. NCBI lineage: Eukaryota > Metazoa > Chordata > Aves > Passeriformes > Pipridae > Lepidothrix > Lepidothrix coronata. The sequence goes on from NW_016690231.1 coordinate 663,809, forward strand.
AAACAAACACAAACCCCATAACTGCACATTGACCAGTAGAAGTGTTTTGAAAGTCACAGAAGATGTGTAACACTTTAATTTCAGATTGGTCACCTGTCAGCCAGTTAGTGAAAATATAGTCAAGCCTTATCTGTGTATTGCAGTTTCATTTGGCAAATGACTTTGTATGATTTGCTTACATGTCTGGTTAAACTTCACTCAGTACACACTGTCACCAAGGCCCACAGCACATTTTTGGGAAGAAGGCGGCACTATTTCCAGACAATACTTCCAGTTGTGTCACCTCAAGTCACACGGAACATGGTGTTTGAAAGCTGCTGGTAAAACAGGCCCAAGCACGGAGGGTACAAGCACCCTTTGTCTCTTCCAAACAGGGCTAGAGAATAAATTAGCCACGTAGCTCCATTTTCCAGAGGTACACGCTGAGTTTACTGATTGCTCCAGAGGTCTGAAAACCGCATCTTAGCTCAGTGGATAAATACAGGATTAGGCTGGTGAAACAAGGGTGGCTTTGGTTTGATCACTTACCCCAAACGCAGTTTTCAGAAATGGCTTTTTGGTGTTGTTGGTTTTATTTTTTCCATGCTAGTGGATCTGACTAACTTCAGTGTAGGATAGGAGCATGGGGATGAGACTTGTGTGTGCTTGTGGTGGTCATGCACACTGTTTACACACTTCATGGATATTCACTTCAGTCTTTCCTCCTCTTTGGGGAAATCCCAGAAGTGCTTTGGCTAGAACTGTGAAGGTGGTCTCCAGCAGATCCCTCTCAGCATCCTGGGGTGTTGGCATCTCTTCAGTCAGTCCCAAGCACATGTACACATGGCCATGGCTAGGGGAGTAACTGCTTTGGCTTCCTTCATGGGACAGTGTGTGTAAGAGTTGCTTGCAGAGTGGAGAATGACTCGAGGACTGCAGTAAGCATAAAAAGGTGTTCTGCAGGCACCAGGCTGCTGGGGCACTGGGGGTCTGCCGTGAGCTAGGGGCTCGCAGTGCACCCCTCCAGAGGAGCTGTGGCTCGGGGCCCCCTCGGCTGGAGTGCTGTCCTTCCCCCCAGACAGACCTCCTGCTGTCCAGTGAGTGCATGTCAGCCCGTGGCACTGGATCCCTCACCAAGGGGCAGTCACACCTCCATCTGGACTGGAAGGAATAAGAAGAGCAGGTTCAGTCGTGCTGTGTAATGTTCTGCCAGTGTAAAGTAGCCGCTGGAAGCGAGTTAGGCACCCACAGGTTAGGGTTGGGGGTGGAAGGTGAGCCCTGCTGCCCGGAGGAGTCAGGAGGAGCAAACGCAGCAGTACCTGCAGAGCAGGTTTCAGCACCTTCAGCCGAGGAGCTCCAAAAGCTGCCGTGAGCCCGTTGAATTGGGCTGGAGGGGGCCGAGCGTGTGTGTGCCACGGCCGTGCTGCTGCTCGGTGCTTTGCCCTCGCTCGTGTTCCTGCTGGGCTGCAAGAAAGGCGGTTCCGCTGCAGCACGTCTGGGGCCGCGGGGGCTCCGGGCGGACCCGGCGTTCGTGCGGCACTGCCAGTGCAGGCGGGGGGGCCCTGGCGTGCCCCGGGTCAGCCGGGGCCCCGCGGGTACCGGGCAGGACTCACCCCGAGGAGGAGGATGCTGCGCTCGCTGCGGCCCGCCCTGGCTGAAGAGCCGGCTCCCTCCAGAGGGAAGAGCCGGGCATGGCACGCTGTGGGTCCTGCCCGCGCGGAAAACGAGTCCTGGGAGAGCTTTTGCAGAGCTTGCGAATACGCAATCGGAGAGGAAAATATAGATTCATTTTATAAAGCAAAGAATGGATCTTTGGGGCACGCAGGCATAGTCGAGAGGGGCAGTAACCTGTGAGTGAGACTCAGCCAGGAATGGTTCAGCTGTTGCTATAAGCTGGTGTTAGGAAGAGTCCAGTCTGCTCGTGTACAGGGCAGTACGTGTGTATGAATGCAACGTTTTTCTAAATGTATGCATTTATTTTCTTCATTTAATTATTCTAATTAAATTAGTCGGTGAGATATTTAATTTACACTGGTGTTTGACACAACTAGATGACAGTGACCGTACCCCAAGATTTCTGTTACTGCCATTATGAGCACAGCACGTGCACATAAAACTGTTAGAGTGGGACACCCTGCAGGGACACTGCCTGTGGGAATCTGGCTCGTGTATCACAGCTTTGCAAATCGCCAAGAATAGTGTCATACTTTTTTTCCTGCCCGGTATGTTGCACACACGATCAATGCAAAAACATAGATATACGTTAATTTTGAAGGACACAGACATGACACATATACACTGTGTGTGTTTGTGCTCTCCGAAGCCCCAGTGTCTGTGTAAAGTACTGTGTGTGTTGCATATGCCAGAAAAAACGCACTCCTTCCCCTCCATTAATAGAAATGACCTATTATAAATTTACCAAAGATACCATAGTTTTATAAATTGGCCACATATGTCTGCGTAATATATTTATTATATCACATTTCATAGCATTTCTGTTTTATGAAATTCAGCCTTGAATTTGTCACATATGTTTTGCATATATGTGCAATAGTTGGCCAAGTATATCTGAGTAAAGTATGATAAATGTGTTCTTTCCATGTGGGAAATTAAATGTTTTTCCAGATTTTAAAAAAAGCTTATTAAGAGCAGCCTATACAAAACAATTACAATAAATCACTCACTTCTATTTAGGTTAAAATTACAAATTTGAACTAGTAACAAAGTGATTAAGAACAAAAGCCAGAAAAGTCACCTTTAGGACCTAATTGTGTAAGGGGACAGAGCTGCACAGCAGAGTCCTCCTCCCCAGAGCTTGTTGTGGGAACTGACCCGGCGGGTGCTCCCAGGGGCAGGGAAGGACACCTCGGGGGCCACGCTGTGCTGGAACCTGCCTGCAGCAGGGGGGCTGCACAGTGCCAGGGACTCAGAGGGACACCCCTGGGCTGGGAACTGCCAACAGGAAGTTAAAACCAGGATAAACGACATGTAAAATGTCCAGAAGCACCTTTGTGGGGGGGTGTTTGCAGTGCCAGTTTTGTCAGTGGTTTTAGCTTGCCTGGTGGACGGGGGCTCTGCCTTTGTGTTTGGGTTTTCACCCCTTGCTTCCTGCTCCTGTTGTCCCTCGCTCCGGGGGCAGGTGGTTGGTTCCCCTTGTCCCTTGGTGTTCCAGCCTGGCTGCCCCAGCAGGGCAGGGCTGTGGGGTGAGCTGCCCCAGCAGAGCAGGGCTGTGGGGTGAGCTGCCCCAGCAGAGCAGGGCTGTGGGGTGAGCTGCCCCAGCAGAGCAGGGCTGTGGGGTGAGCTGCCCCGAGG